>NC_056728.1:1056040446-1056087946 GCF_019279795.1 Protopterus annectens
GGTTATTGTTAATAGTAGGGGATAGTATGTTGGAGAGTATTTAGGTTCATAGGTTCGTAGGTTCATAGGTAGGTACTAGGCTATCGGCCTAGGTAAGCCTAGCCAACAAGGTTCCCTGGCTTACGCCACCCAAGAAAGTTATTTTCCTATGCCACTGTCGAGCAGAGACACAGAAGTGATCCCCAGGGTGTAATTCCTATTTCCCATTAACTCATCAAGATTTTTCTTGAAGAGTGCTAATGAAGAACTTTGCTTGACATGGATGGGTAGCCTGTTCCAGAGTATGGGAAGTCTCTGGGACAGGAATGTATCCCTCCAGCATGTCTTGTTTATTGTGGTGACAAGGTTTAGGTCCCTAGAGCATGTAGCTCAGAAGGATTGGGATTTCTTTAGGTGTAGCATGTCCAACAGCTCTAGGTTTGACTTAGCTTTATATGTAAGGTGGAGATCACCTTGGAGTAGGCGATATGCGTAAAGCTGGAGTTTTTTGAGATGGTCAGTGTAGGGCATTTGTTTGAGGCCAGTAATCCTCTTTGTGAGGTACTTCTGTGGCCTTTCCAGCTGCTGCAGATGTCTTGTGAGGTACATTCCAAAAGGGACATTGTACTCTATAATGGGTCTAATAAGTGTCAAGCAGAGGGGAACAATGACTTCTTTTTTCCTGGATGAGAACCCTTTTATGATGAGGTGTGCCATGTAGAAGGACTTCCTGACTACTGTGGTGATGTGATTATCAAAGGAGAGACTACTGTCCACCTGGGTCCCAAGGTCTCTTATCACACATTTGCTGTTAAGTAAATTGCTGCCTATGTGGTAGTTCATGGGTACAGAGTTTTTACCAAAGGGGATGACACTGCACTTTTTGACATTGAGCTTGAGGCCATGGCTCTGACACCAGACATCTGTCTCAGAGAGGCCCTTCTGTAGGATGTCCACATCATTTGGGGACTTGACTATGGCTCCTAGTTTGCAGTCATCTGCAAACTTCATTAGCCAGAGGCCTTCTGTGTCAGCCTGTACTTCAGAGAAGTAGATACCAAACAGGAGAGGTCCCAGGACAGAACCCTGTGGTACTCCACTTGTCACTGGTTTGAAGTCAGATTTGGAGTCTGCAACTTTTACAGTGTGGGTTCTTTCAGTGAGCCAGTTGGCAACCCATCTTGTGACGTAGGGATTTATACCTAGTTTAGTGAGTTTAGCTATAATTCTAGAATGGGGGATGGTGTCGAAAGCCTTGGCGAGGTCAAGATAGGCTGTGTGAACCACCTTACCCTCATCTACAACTTTGGTTACTGCCTCAAAGAAGTCAATCAGGTTCAGGAGGCATGATCTGCCTTTTACAAACCCGAACTGGGTGGGATCCAGAGTTTGGAGGTTACCAATGCCTTTGTTTATGAGTTCCATGATGATACATTCCATTGCCTTGCAGACCAGGCTCGTCAGGTTAATAGATCAATAGTTCCTGGGATCAGTGGTGGCTCCCCCTTTGTGGAGTGGGATAACTGCTGCTGTGCACCATTCAGTGGGCACAAAGCCTGATGCGAGGCTATTATTGAACATGATGATTAAGTGGGGAGCCAGTTTGTTCTGAAGTTCATGTAAAACGCAGCCTGGGATGTTGTCCAGTCCCATAGGATGCTGTGTTTTTGGGTTTAGACAGTGCAGCTTTTACCTGCGTAGTTGTGATTACAGGGACTCTGCATTCTTCCTGTATAGATATGGGCTCTTTAAGGGGTGAGGGGGGTATAGTTAGCACTGAACCTATCTGCCAGGATGTTGGCAATATCAGTTGGTTCTGTAATTTTCGTGCCGTTGTGCTGTAACTCAGAGCAGATCTGGGTGTTGCCATTGAGATTCTTGACATAGCTATAGAATGCTTTGTGGTTGTCCTTAGAATTTGTGGCAATTTTGTTTTCATAGCTAGCGTTGGAGGATCTTATAAGGGATCTCAGCTTCTTACTGAGACTGACCAGGGAGCTCCTCCACTCATGGGATTTTACTATCTTTTTCAACAGTTTCTTCCTTCTGTTATACAGTTTGTTTATGGCAGGGAACCACCAGATTGGATTCATTTTTTTGGAGGATAGTGTCTTGGTTCTGTTTGGGATAGCATGATCCATGCACTCGTATAAGTGCTTATATTGTGCATTTGTGTAGGATTCAGCAGTTGTAACTGTATTGTCCATCTGCATGGGTATCATGAAGTTCACCACTTCTGTCTTAGGAAGCATGAAGTTGGCTTTGAAGAATTCTTTTACCGTGGTTTCCTTAATGGGGGGGTGGGATGTGGATATCAAGGGTGATTAGCTTATGGTTGGATCTGACCGACGAGGAGTTGACTTCAGGTGTAGAACAACGGTCACTCATGTTGGTAATGACTAGGTCTAGGATATTGTTGCCCCTGGTGGGGGCTGGATAATTTGATCCAGGGCATTGGAATTTATGAATTCCAGAAAGCGTTGAGCTAAGGAGTTGGTACATGAGTAGTTTTCCCAGTTAATGGTGGGGTAGTTGAAGTCACCCATTATTAGGGTGTTTGGTTGAACCCTAATATTTTCCAGCACATCAAGAAAAGAGGAGTGGGAATCCTGGGGCATGGTAGGGGATCTGTAGCAAGCTACAATTTGGATAGCAGTTTTGCCAAGAGTTAGTTGCACTTGGATAACCTCGGATGCATTATGCTGAGCAACTAGCCTGGAGGTGTGGATATCTTTAATGAATATGGACACACCTCCGCCTTTGGTGTTTCGGTCCAAGTTAGATGGCTGAAAAGTGTGGTATGAGTTATACTCTGGTAGTGCAGGGGTGCTCTCTGGAGCCTTGAACCAGGTCTCAGTCACTGCACAGATATCGATGTACTCCATTTTAAGGAGTGCCTCGAGTGAGTGCATTTTGAGATTTAGACTTCTAACATTGAGTAGCATTACCCTCAGTTTTTGCTTGCCTGTTCCTGTTATGGTGGTGAATTTGTCATTTGAACCTTGCTTAAAAAAGGCACTATAGGGGCAGCAAGAGCCTTAGCCAGTATCCAGAATCCCAGGGGTGACAAGTGTAGGCCATCTCTGGCAAAGCATCGTGGTCTGTCGACCATATCATCCCAAGCAGACAGATACTGGATCCCTTTAGAATGACACCAGAAGCTTAGCCAATTGTTGAAATCAATCATTTTGTCCTTGTACTGCGGTATCATTCTGGATGATGGCTGAATGCTACTCAGGGATAGAGTCTTACCTGCCTGGGCTACAAAATCGGAGAGCTCTTCCATGTCTCTTTTCATGTAGTCCAGGTAGGTACGTCTCAGGTCATTCACACCAACAAATTTTACCTGATAGAACTGGGGAGGAGTGATAGGTGAAGTCTGAGCTGAATTTAACAGCCAGTAGATTCACTATGTCACCCTGACTGGTGAAGGCAGTACCATTCACCACCAGTTCAGCACACTCCCTGTGTGTTGTCTTTAAGATTTTGGACACAGCTGAAGAAGCCCTTCTGATTTTCCTTAGCCAAAGAGGCCATCCTGACCTCATACTTGGTCTTGTTAGAATTAATTAGTTCTCCTGTTTTATTTATTTTTTTGTTTGTTTGTTTGTTTAGTTGTATAAGAGAGCACTTGTTCACTCCAATGGAGCTCAGGATGTTTGCACTGTAACTTCCAATGGGCAGAGCCTCAGCCTTTTGACAGAATCAAATTATGTCCTCACACTTCAAACAAATGTTCATATCTTTAGAACAATAGGGATTATGAAATAAGTATAAATGGCAGACTCTTCATCACAAACTGTTTTTATAGTGGCAGTATTCTTTAGATTATAAGTTTTAAAATGAATTTTATAATTCACAGTAAACACAGTCCCTTGGATTGTATAGCTTGCACGGCGTGCAAGAACAGTGCAGGAGCTCAAGCAAGCAATATGTCTGCCGTGCGATCCAGGAACAGCCTGCAGGGGCGTGCATGAGCGCTCCTTCACTAATCCTGCATAGACTAAGCCCCTGTATGCAAATCACCCCATTTTCAGGAGAAGCCTATGCAAATGAGGTGATTTTGCAATCCAGGAAGCTTGCAACCGACCATGCAGGACTAGTGCTATCTGCAGAAATGTACTCGGTTAGTAACTGAGTACATTTCTGCAAAATCCAAAACGGAGCTGTGACAGCTGCAAATAAAGGCTGCATATCATGTAGTAAGCATGCCAATGGCCAAGTATAAGGCCATTGGCATTGCAAACAGTAAAGAAAATACAAAAATCAACTTGATTTTTTTTAGCTGATCACGGCTGTTTAAGTGTAAGGCAGCAGCACACAAACGGAATCGAGGGGAAAATAACAAAATGAACCTAAATTAAGCATTCTAACTAAAATCAGTATTCTGCCATGCAAGTCAATGGCAGGCAGAAGATAACATGGCCAGTGAGTAGTGGTTGCTAAGAGGGGAGGCTCAGTGTGAGACATGTAACTATACATTGGCAGGCAATCCTATGCAAATAAGGAGAAGGATAGTGAATACCAGTTTTCCCAGGCATGTGAGTCAGGTCCCAACAGTATAGAGTAGGAATAGCTTGGTGCAAGTCTAGGAGTTAGGTGACATCATGGGGGGGTGTCAGGCATACTGTAAGCAGATTGGAGCCCTGTGGCTCGGGTTTGCTCCTAGATTAGCACAGCTGAGCTAGGGTGTGTGTCTAAACCTGCCTAGCACGCTTTACAATGCCTAAGCAGTTGTGCATGCCATGCACCGGGTTTTAAAGGCAGAAAAAAAGTTAAACCAGGAAATAGCAGCAGTGTGTACATTTGTGCATTCTGTTTGTGTGACATGCCTCTGTGCTTAAACAGAAAGGCAATGGGAAGGGAAAACAGCAGTACAAAGGTAACCAAGGAGAACTAGCATAGCTGGCAGGTGAAATGTATCAGAATCAGCCAATTACACAGGCAGCAGACCAGCCCAGCCCAGAACACTACTATAAACAATGCAAACACCTTTCCCTCTGGTTTTTCCCACACTCTACACCACCGGTGTAAACAAGCAGGGAAATTTTAACACTCACAACAGCAAAATGATAGGGGCTGCAATAGCTATCATACAACAACTTGTGGAAGAGGTTGATGGTGGTGAGGATGTGAATGCTGTTGACCAACCCACAGTGAGGAGACGGAGAAGAGTGTACAGACCCAAGGTAACCTACCAGGAGCTACATAAGCTGGAGATAGTGGAGCACTATAGGGTGAACAGGGACCTCCTACAGCAAATTGTTGAGCTGTGCCGGCCACACCTGACACACAGAACTAACAGAGGGGAACCCATCCCAGTAGATACCAAGGTATGTGAAGGCCTAAAAATACTAGCTACAGGTACCTTCCAAAGGCCAACTAGGGATATGATGAGGATTTCACAGTCATCAGCATCCAGGGTACCCCACCAGTTCCTGGATGCCATGTCAGCACATGTCAGTGAGCACGTATATTTGGCGTTGGTCAGCAATATGCAACTGTTCCACTAAATAGCATAATACCCTGAGGTAGTGGGTGCTATAGACTGCATGCACATATGCATCAAAGCACCACTAAGTGAGCAGTGTAGGGTCTACATCAACCACAAGGGTTTCCTGTCCATCAATTGCCAGGTCGTGTGCGATGCCCAGGGTATAATAATGAATATGTGTTCTGGCTGCCCTGGAAGCTATCATGATTCCCACATCTGGCATCTGACATAGCTGTACCAGAGATTTGCCAAAGGGGATATCCCTGATGGTTACCTAGTGGGGCATACTGGATACGTATTGGAGCTGTGGCTGATAACATCCATCAGAAATGCACACACGCCTGAACAAGAACTCCATAATGATGCACATGCACAGACCAGAATTATAGTAGAGCATATGTTTGGGATGCTCAAGTCACAGTTCCGGTGCCTTGACACATCTGGTGGAGACTTGCGGTACTCACTAGCTACATGTACCCAAATTGTCCTCGTATTTGCCATGCTACACAATATGATCCTGTGGAAACAGCTGCAGCAGGAACAGCACGGGGCAGGGCCCACAGCCCCCCACCATTGCCAAGGCCTGCACAGGCACAGAGTGACTTGGAGGAGGAACAACTTGAGCATGCCCCAGTAGGCAGAAGGAGGCATGCCCAGTATGCCCTGGCCTTGGCAAAGAGGGAATGCATGGCACATACATTGACACAGCAGGGACCCAGGAAATAACACCTCTCTCTGACTCTCACATACAGTAAAAGGGATGCCAAACATTACATTGTCTGTGCTTAACCATGTGTAGGGAGTGTACTATGTGCATCTGACACAGACAGCCCTGCAGAACCACCCTCAACACTGGGACACCCACTAGGTAAGTGACTCACACATGCCAGTCAGGGGGGGTTCACATACCCAATAACAGTCAAAGCCAGCAGGACAGGTGTAGACAAATACAAACAAAGGCTGTGCTATGGCCTTTGAATGAGACCTATGGGTAAACCCCCCCCCAGGCTTACACAGACAGACTACAGCAGGTCAGGCAGTGGGATGTCAGTTCTGCAGGGTAGGAAGTCAGAAACTATGCAGGTAAATAAAAGCTAAGATCTGTAGTACACTAGTATGCCTCTAGTTAGCATGATAGGTAAGACTACAGAATGAAATGGAGTACCCAACATACTAGTACAGTCCTAGCAAATGTGTACAAGTGTAAGGCCCCCCCCATCCTACGTAGAAATGTAGTAACAGTCAGGCGTGCCCCCCAATCCTGTGCTGAAATGTAGAAATAGTCAGGTGTGCCCCCCCATCCTATGTAGTAATGTAATAACAGTCAGGTGTGCCCCCGAATCCTGTGTAGTAATGTAGAAATAGTCAGGTGTGCCCCCCATCCTACGTAGAAATGTAGTAACAGTCAGGTGTGCCCCCCAATCCTGTGTAGAAATGTAGAAATAGTCAGGTGTGCCCCCCATCCTATGTAGAAATGTAGTAACAGTCAGATGTGCCCCCCAATCCTGTGTAGAAATGTAGAAATAGGCAGGTGTGCCCCCATCCTATGTAGAAATTTAGTAACAGTCAGGTGTGTCCCCCCCAATCCTGTGTAGAAATGCAAAAATAGTCAGGTGTGTCCCCCCCATCCTATGCAGAAATGTAGTAAAAGTCAATGCAAAATGATCGACGGATACCCTGCAGAGACAGCATGCTACCTGTAGGTGTACAGCACAAAGGTCAGCACTGCAGTACAAACTATCTGGACTCGATCCACACATTCAGTACAGACGGGCATACTGGGCATGCCTACACACTTAGAGAAATGAAGGCAATGTCAGTCAACAACATACTGAAAGGTCATACTGGGCATGATCACACACTTAAACACATAAAGACCATGTCTGCAAACACCAGTGGACCAGACATATCTGGCAGTTGCAGTTGTTAGTGCAAACACTCATCAGTTTGCACCACTTATGCCTTGCACACACAGTGGGAAGGAAAACAGACATATATGTAAGGACAACACACTATAATAAGCCAAAGGTAGATGTACATAGATGTGTGGAAGAGGGTGACTGTGACAAGGAGCCATCCAGGTCTGTCCCACACAGCACACAGCCAAAGGGCCCCAACCACATGAGGGTCAGATGTCAGTTACTGCAGATACTAGCCACCAGTATCTGTCAACATTACAGACTATGTGGTGCACGTACTAGCTGTGCAACATGACTGTACAAGGAAGTAGTCATCTAGCAGCTGTATACACGTACCTGTGAAATATGACCCAGTCTGTGTCCGCATGTGGCGTGTCAAGTCCTAGATGAATGGGTTATGGCCCATGCACACACACTGCCCTCCCCATAGCCCTACTATGACAAGCATGCTTACGTCATCCACTGTGAAATACACCTTTGGGAGAATTGTAGCCCAGTAATCTCCATGGTGTGTCCCATAACTGTGTACTGCTGTAGGGTGATAAACTAGTTAGGTATGAGTTCCAATCCCAGACATGGCAAGTGTGTGTGTGTGTGTGTGTGTGTGTGTGTGTGTGTGTGTGTGTGTGTGTGTGTGTGTGTGTGTGTGTGTGTGTGTGTGTGTGTGCATGTGCCTGTATGTGTAGAGAGCAATGCTTTTTAGAGTGGTCACACTCACTACAATTGAAATGCTCTACTTTGGTAAGGCTGCTGATGTCATCCACCTGGAAATATACCTCTGGGAAGGATGTAGCCCAATAATCTCTGTAGCGCATGCCATAACTGGGCACTGCTGTAGTATGATAAACTAGTTAGGTAGAAGTTCTAATCCCAGACTTGGCAAATGTGTGTTTGTGAGTGACTCTGTCTGTGTAGACAGCAATGCTTTTTAGGGTGGTTACACACACTACAATTAAAATGCTCTGCTTTGGTAAGGCTGCTGATGTCATCTGCCTAGAAATACACCTCTGGGAAGGCTGTAGCCTACTAGTCTCCATAGCAAGTGGCAAAAATGCATACAGCTGTAGTGTGATAAACTAGTTAGGTAGGAGTTCTAATCCCAGACTTAGCAAGTTGGTGTGCGTGCCTGTCTGACTCTGCCTGTGTAGAGAGCAATGCTTTTTAGGGTGGTCACACTCCCTACAATTGAAATGCTCTACTTTGGTAAGGCTGCTGATGTCATCTACCTAGAAATACACTTCTGGGAAGGTTGTCACCCACTAATCTCCATAGTGCATACCATAACTGTGTACAGCTGTAGTGTGATAAATTACATAGGTAGGAGTTCTCATCCCAGTCTTGGCAAGTGTGTGTTTATGTGTGTGTCTGTCTGTGTAGAAAGCAATGCTTTTTGGATAGTCACACTCCATACAATTTGAATGCCCTACTTTGGCAAACCTGCTGATATCATCCAATGTGAAATACACCTTTGGGGAAGAAGTTCTTCCATAATCCCTGTGGTGCATCCTATAACAGTTCCATGCTGTAGTGTGATATAGACCTCAGTTTGGGGTTCTACACCCACACATTTTGGTTGTG
Source organism: Protopterus annectens (assembly GCF_019279795.1). Taxonomy (NCBI): domain Eukaryota; kingdom Metazoa; phylum Chordata; order Ceratodontiformes; family Protopteridae; genus Protopterus; species Protopterus annectens. The sequence continues at coordinate 1,056,049,417 of NC_056728.1, forward strand.
GATGTTTTGTGTGTGTATCACTGTCTGTGTAGGGAGCAATGCATTTTAGCCTAGCCACACTCACTGCAATTCGAATGCCCTACTTTGGCAATCCTGCTGATGTCATCCAATGTGGAATACACCTTTGAGGAAAGAGTTCTCTAGTAATCCCTGTGGTGCATCCTATAACAGCTCTGTACTGTAGTGGGATATAGACCTCTGTTAGGGGTTCTATACCCACACATGTCGGATGTGGATGTTTTGTGTATGTGTCACTGTCTGTGCAGGGAGCAATGCATTTTAACCTAGTCACACTCACTACAATTCGAATGCCCTACTTTGACAATCCTGCTGATGTCATCCAATGTGAAATACACCTTTGGGGAACGAGATCTCCAGTAATCCCTGTGGCACATCCTATAACCGCTCTGTGCTGCAATGTGATATAGACCTCTGTTAGGGGTTCTATACCTACACATGTCAGTTGTGGATATTTTGTGTATGTGTCACTGTCTGTGTAGGGAGCAATGTATTTTAGGCTAGCCACACTCACTACAATTCGAATATCCTACTTTGGCAATCCTGCTGATGTCATCCAATGTGATATATATCTTTGGGGAAAGAGTACTCCAGTAATCTCCATGGCGTGTACAATAACTTTGTAGTGCTGTAGTGTAATAAACTAGTTAGGTAGGGGTTCTAATCCCAGATGTGACAGGTGAGGGTGTGTATGTGTGGTTGTAACTCATATCCTGTGTGGAAGTGGGTGTGAGTGTGTGACACCTGGGCCCAATGTGGAGCTGGTTTTGTAATTATGGTGGCCCTAGTATATATCACAATGTCCACCATACAGGGATAACAGATGTGAAATAGCGGAGATGCTGGGGTGCAAATCCATACCCATACATGTGACATCAAGGCCAAGCAATCACAGTTAGTAACCCCAGTATTACCCAGAGCACACTCTCAACACACACACACACACACACACACACACACACACACACACACACACACACACACACACACACACACACACACACACACACGCCTAGGCAACAGCCAATATGTGGGTAGTACACTGCATATTGGCCACTGATAGTAACTATAGAGTGATTGCAGTGGGCTACAGAGGGCGTGGCACCCTGTTCATCTGTCCAATAGGCATGTACATGCAGACAGTGCATCTTTCCCATGTTCCCCACTGGACACCTGCAACACCTGTGGTGCCATCACATGTGACCCACAAAGGACATACCATGCCTGAAAACCTGCCCTGTATGGACAGATGCCACTGACACCAGGGAATGCTGTTAGCATGCTATCAATGTAGGTGCAGTGTAAACCTGCTGTCCATTACCAGTTCCCGCCACAGGTGGCCATGACTAGCACATCTGATGATAATCTGTGTACACTACATGGGCCAGACACCCCAGGTACAGTTCCACATGTCACTGTACATGCATGTGGGAGGTGTGCACATCCCAGACACTGTTCATGTCATGGACTAAGAACACATACATGGCAAGCGATGTACAGCATTGGCCACACACAATAGTCAGCCAGGTGACTGGATGGTGGATACAATACCCACCTTTGTGGGCAAATGTAGAAACTACAGCCCTGAGCCACAATGCAGACCATTGTCATATGGCCTGGTGCCAAGGTATACCCATCACCTAACCTTGTATAGTCATCTGACACAGTCCACCACCACACACCTCTGCAGACATGCACCCATGCATGTCAGTACTGGCACCCCGTGTGGTTGTGTGTGTTGTATGATGCGTATGATCACATCCATAATCTCTACAACCCCCATTAGCATACTGAAGCATGCTGTCTGATGTCAGACACCTCCCCATACTCTTTGCCTATATAACCTCCATATGACCCATGTGGTGCATGTGATACCTGCACAGTAATGTGTTGTGGCAATCTCACTAGTGATGCGTTGTAATCCTGGCCCTACCAAGTGTGTCAATGTGTGTACATCCCTGTGAGAGTGTGGCTGTGTTGACGCTGGCACCTGTTCATGTGGACAGGCATGTGTACTTCACCTACCGTATAGCTACCATATCCTTGTTGCAGATGTCACTCACCATCACATATATGTTCTGGGGGCTCCACAGCATGTAACCTATGTGGTGCATCCAATAACTGCATAGAACTGTGATAGCACTACATATTCTTCAGGGGTTTGATACCCTGTGCTGGTAGGTGTGTGACTCAAACATGCTTAAGTTTTACTCTCCCACCCCTCCCTGACATGTCTTTTCCTCTGTCTGCCTCTCTCACTCCCTCACTGGTGGATGTGGAGACCTACACCTGCTTTGCTTAGGCAGCAGCATGTGTATTTTAAGTGATGCTCATGATCAGCTGATGGCCTCTGCACGAATTGCAACCCTTCCCTAGCTGATTGCATGTGGAACAGCTGTGATAACATTTCCATAGCCAATTGCATGGAATCACACTCCAATATCTAGAAACATCCTGTTGGTGTTGGGCCTTTTCATTCACTGTGAGCAGGAACTCGATCTGTCATTTGGCAAACTGCATCTCAGATGGACTGGGGATTTACCTCTGGAAACATACACTATGGAAACAGGCCAACACACAGGAGGGGGATGTGCCTGACCTGACTACAGACTGTAAGTGCTGCTATACTGCATTTAGAGTAATGTTGGTTTAACAAGGTGTGTGTGGATATGGCTGACCTACATGTATTAATATCTGCCATGTCAGTTCTATGTTTATGAGGACTCCTCTTCTGTAGGGTCATCTGCAGACTAGGCAGTGTGTGGTGCCTTTGGTTTCATGTGTTACCCACAGAACATGTATTTGTGAACTGCAGAAGGTAGTGCGAGGATTGCAGTCTGTAGATGGTGAAAGCCGTGACAGTTACTAATGTCATATCCCTCATAGGACATATGTTGTGACAAACCCTATTACAACAGTAAATGTATGAGGTTATCACAGCAACCTGTCAATATTGGCCATGTGTATGTGCTTCCAGCCACATCCCTGTCATATGTCATGCATTAGGAGGTGCATATGTGCTGTACACCATAATTAGTGTCATCATATATGATAACAAGCCAGTGAGATATCAGACTGCTACACATGTTATATACAGTAGGGGTTATATTTGATGACATAACCTGGATATTCTGTGGTTGTTTGTACAGTACTGAGGTCTGTGTACTTATGGTGAATGTCAACACTGTGTGTATTGTTAATATGTACCATGGCCTGTGTACAGACTGTGGTAGATGTCATCATCCTAGGTCCCATCCTATCTGATGTTACATGCTGCTCCACTGTATGTTACCATACTGGCTTACATGTTTATAAGGTCATGCACACATATGTCCCATACCACAGACTGGCATCAGACCACACTGTGTAGCGGCCCAGTATATGTAGGGTTAGTGTGTGAGTGGCATATATGAGGATGGTGTTGAACAGATAGTCCATATACTGTAATATTATGCTAGCTTACCATATGTGGCTGTGTTCACATTGGTTGTGGTTATGCACTTTCACATAGGTGTATCTTACCCTGTGCTGTGACATGCCTGTAGTGCCTGCTATATATGCAGGTACATGTGCATTCCCCATAGGAGATGTAGGCCAGTGTTGAGCCAGTCTGCCTGTAACCTGCACAGTACTTTGTTACATGCCTACCAGCTTAGTGTATTTACCCAGTGAGATGTCATGTCCAGATACTTGTCAGATGTACTGCTGCAGGGCCTCCCTTAACAGTCATGTATGTCAGACAGAGCAGTGGGATGTTGTACAGATGTATGTCAATATCCAGTGGGTAGTATGTGGCCATGGCACCTCTGTACCAGCAGATATTATGTGTCAGGACAGACAGGGTTGTGTGAATGCATAAACTATGGGGGCAAATGTATACCAGTCATTATGTGTTATACCCATCTACATAGCGGTTAACATCCATATTGTCAGGCTTGGTCCACATGTTCTACACTAAGGGGTTCTGTGTATACCTCTGGTCTGTACAGAGTGCATCAGAATGTCCACATCTATTGACCAATATCTCTGCTGTAGTCCACAAGAGCATTACATACCTGCAGCAGTACTGTACTATTATTTACTTAGGATGTCTGTCAGTAGCTAATGGCACACATGTGAAAAGCAGATGTAACCTCACACACACACCATGTCTGTGAAGACAATCCCTATTACAGTAGCAATAGCCTACTAACATACCTGCTATACATACCTGACATCCCCTTGCACTACGAAGTTGGGATTATAGGGGCTGAGGTAGGGCTACACCCCATGTTCAGGACGTATGGTGAATATATATGTACATATGATTATCCAGATATCTATATAGATAATTACACATGTACATATCAACATATATAGATGGATGTGTATATGTACATAGATATGCATATATATACCCAGATATATACATATACAGAGCATTATATGTCTACACATACACAGATAGTGATACGTATGCACATATATGTATACCACACTGCTATTCCTGCCAGCAGTCCGCTGCTGTTGTATCCCCCACACATATGGTGGGGCCATATATGTGTGTGCTTTACCTACACAATGCATGTGTGCCCATTTGCACTCCAGAGGCCAGGGTATGTAACAGTGGTATATGGCCCTGTATTATTGAGTCTGGGAGGGATGCACCATACATAACCTAGGCTGTTACAAAATGTGGGGGTATCAGGGGTGAGCTGCCTTAAAGTATCTAGATGTACAGTACCATACATTTCACCTATCTTGACATTACTTACATAAAGTGGGTTACTGCAGGCCTACTGCCTCCTGCCATACAGACTGTTCTGTTTGCCAGTGTGCGTGTGATGGTGTCAGCTATGCCTTGTTATGTAACAGTTACATCCCATATGGTCAACTGAAGTCTTTACCACCTAGTGATTGTGTACAGAGCATAGATAGAGGCTGCTGGACTATACACTTGCATCACTTACTGTTAATTGCGTGGTATTCTGTGGCCCAGTCTATCTTTACTATTGTATGATTTGAAGGGCTTGGCCTGGACAGCAACAGTTGTGGACCTTTCCAGACCTTTCCAGACTACTGTACTAGTATAACTGTTTCACAGTTGCATTACTCTGTTTATAAGGATGTCACTGTCTGAACAGCTATATGACATGGCATATAAATCTGTAATAGTACACAAATAAAGGTATTCCATTTCTGCATACCTGTGTGTGGTGTTTTATCCTATGACCTTTTGTGGGTATATGTTGGAGGCAACGAATGTCATTTGTATGGGTGGCTCATCCAGTGTCCAGTTGTTAGGGTGTTAACTGTAGGCACAGTGACTGTTCCATATTGTGTGCGCCTACTACACAAGTATCTTACTGTACATATTTCTGCGTGTGTATGTGTAGTCACTTGTATATCTATAAATATGTATATATATATATATATATATATATATATATATATATATATATGTGTGTGTGTATGTATATATATATATATATATATATATATATATATATATATATTTATATATATATATATATATATATATATATATATATATATATATATGTATATCTGTATCTGCATATATGTGTCTGTGTATATGTATACTGGGGATGTTGATAGCTTCCAAATATTACATTTCCTATGGAGCCAGACTGTACTGCATGATATGCTACCAATACCAGCCTGACATCATACAGGTGAGATGTAGTACTGTTAACATCATGTGCCATGTCAGGACCTGGTTATGGGATCTGCAAAACATGGTAGTGTATTGCAGGGTGGACGTGTTTGGCTGTTGGGTGGGTGGGTATACCCATTCGTACAAGATGTATATTGTTTGGGGCCTCTCAACCCCATTAACGATGCATGTGGACATTTATTTATTTATTTCCAGTTTGATTACCGGGGAAGTCCACTGGGCCAGAACGCATATATATATATATATATGGGATATATATCCAAAAGCAAAGCAAATACAATCTAAGTTACATAGTGTAAAAGATAGTAATAAAATATATACATTTGGAATAACATTACATTGAATACAGTTAGTAAAAAAGCAAATACACGCAGTATCAAATCAAACTGGAAATAAATAAAATAAAATAAATAAATATATATATATATATATATATATATATATATATATATAATATATCTACATATATAGATATGTTGTATCTATTCAAGTATTAATATATTTACACACACACACACATACATGTAAATGTTGGACTACATTCTCTGTACTGTTTTATGACTGGGTTGGATGATATGTTTTTGAAATCAGTAGGGTTCTGCATATCTGGCATGGTGTAGTGGTAAATCACTTTGTCTATGGTGTGAAGGGTCATGGGTTTGAACCTTGCAGAGGCTGTTTATTTTGTTGCTGGGCAGAACAAGGGTCATTGGATACAGAGTGATTAAGGCACTTTAAAGCAGTTGTAAATGGGTTTGCTCATGTTTACGCAGAGGAAAGCACTGCTAACGTCCGGTTACAGTTTCTTATACCCAGCTTCTAAATTGCTTTACCAGTGTAGGCATTGCTTACACCCGCGCAAACAGGCTTAGGCTCACTAACTGCTGCTTAAAAGTGCTTACTCCCATCCTAATTTCTTTAAAAGAAAAGAAAAAAGGGTTGATAAGAAATTGGTGATAAAGGGACTCAAAGAGGAAAAGACAGTAGGGAAAATAGCTAGGGGGTGTGCAGGAAGGGTTTAGGGAGGTCCATAGCTGCCCATTTCTTCTACAGCAACAGCTGTGCATATATACTGAATTTGGAGGTAGATTTGGACACTCAAACCCCTGGAAGAGGGGTAAGGACAACAATAATAAGTTGTGATGCCAGTTACACCGGATTACGTGTCCAGTGGACATGTGTGCAAAATGGACAGCTATGTATGGCGTGAGATTTTTTTGTGGGAACAGATTGCCCTTTTTTCTTTTCTTCAGGTGAGAGTGGGATGTTGGGGAGGGGTAGTAGGTATATGTTGGGAGGTAGGTTCGGTATGTTAACACACAAGATGCATACAGGGGCGATATATGACACATGTGGGGGGTAAACACCTTGATGGGGAGGGGTGTTGGGATATCGGAAGCCCATAAGCCCCCTAGTGGTAACAGTGGGACTGAGGTCCCCACCCATAGGCAGTCACCACTTCACCTTCACAGCCCCGAAGGTGGCTGTGCTGGGGGCTGAGCCGCAGAACAAGACTGGAATGCAGGAATACCAAAAAAACAAACAAACGTAGCAGAAAACAATTTAATATATCACAGCAAAGCTTTTGGGTGAAACCCTTCTTCAATACTAACAATCATTAAAACAAAAGCAGCTTGCTTTAAATAGGAGCAAAAAACAGTCACATGATAGCAGCCAAAATCACATGAACGACAAACACAATATAATATAACATATATACAAGATGCAAAAATATTTAAAATATTTAAAATAGTTTAACATGCTGAATTTTACTTAAAACAGGCTTTAGGCTAACAGTAGAATTTAATCCAGGTGAGGAATCCGCTGCTAGTCTCAAAATCCATTCATATTCCTTAATATCTAAAACATTATTAATATCACCACCCCTACTATGAGGTTTAACTAAATCTAGGCATCTAAATTTAAAGCAATGCGTATTCCCATGTGTTTTAATATGCTTGAAAAGAGCATTATTCTCAACCTCCCTTCTAACCTCTGACTTATGCTCAATTATTCTGTCTTTTAGTTTACGTGTGGTCTTGCCCACATAGAATGCTGAACAGGCATTACAAGTAGCCAAATACACCACATTTACACTGTTACAGAATGCTACTGATTTAAAGTAAAACTCTTTTAAAGTAACAGGATGAATAAATGCATAATTAGGGGTAGCAGCAATGTCTATACAACAAGAACAGCTCATACATTTAAAAGTACCAATACGATCAGAGAAAACATTCAGCTTTAAGCCAAAATTAAAATCTTTATAACATAATAAGCTTTTAATACTTCTCATATTCCTATATGAGTAGTAAGGCTTTTCACCTAAAATTCGCCTAACCTCTGGACAGGCCATCAACACAGGCCAGTACTTGGCTATGATATATTTAACCGAACCTGTTCTACTACTAAAATTCATAACATATCTAGTTCTAACTATATTTCCAATGTTAGATCCTGATGTAATGATCACATGATCATTCATACATGCGTCTGTCCTAAGGTAAGGTTTATATGTAGTATCCCTATTAAGTATTACCATTCTCTTCAATTCTTCCAATATATCCAAGTCATAGCCATTCTTAACAAACTCATTGAACATTTCATCTAACTGTATATGAAATACAGAGTCGATTGTATTTAACCTACTGACTCGTGAAAATTGAGCTTTAACAATTCCTTTAAAAACTACTGTATCATCTTTGGATACATTGGATGCTTTCACTGACTCTAATGCTGGTGTTTCCACTTTAAATCTGAATGTTGGCATTTCTCCTTTAAATCCTGCTGCTTTGGCTGTGCAGTCTGATTCTACAACCACGCCCTCTGCATCAGTGTTACTAGTGAATGAAGAAATTTCAAATACAGGTAGCATGGGGCCTGTAACTCAAGGTGATGTTTCGCGAAAATCTTCAGGGAACACTAAGGATATCATGAGGAAGAATCAACAGTTACCAATTTTGGCTTAAAGCTGAATGTTTTCTCTGATCGTATTGGTACTTTTAAATGTGTGAGCTGTTCTTGTTGTATAGACATTGCAGCTACCCCTAATTATGCATTTATTCATCCTGTTACTTTAAAAGAGTTTTACTTTAAATCAGTAGCATTCTGTAACAGTGTAAATGTGGTGTATTTGGCTATTTGTAATGCCTGTTCAGCATTCTATGTGGGCAAGACCACACGTAAACTAAAAGACAGACTAATTGAGCATAAGTCAGAGGTTAGAAGGGAGGTTGAGAATAATGCTCTTTTCAAGCATATTAAAACACATGGGAATATGCATTGCTTTAAATTTAGATGCCTAGATTTAGTTAAACCTCATAGTAGGGGTGGTGATATTAATAATGTTTTAGATATTAAGGAATATGAATGGATTGTAAGACTAGCAGCGGATTCCTCACCTGGATTAAATTCTACTGTTAGCCTAAAGCCTGTTTTAAGTAAAATTCAGCGTGTTAAGCTATTTTAAATATTTTTGCATCTTGTATATATGTTATATTATATTGTGTTTGCCAGTCATGTGATTTTGGCTGCTATCATGTGACTGTTTTTTGCTCCTATTTAAAGCAAGCTGCTTTTGTTTTAATGATTGTTAGTATTGAAGAAGGGTTTCACCCGAAAGCTTTGCTGTGATATATTAAATTGTTTTCTGCCTACGTTTGTTTGTTTCTTTGGCTGAGCCGCAGAGCCAGACTGACTTTCTAATCATGACACACGGTCCTCAAGCTGGAGTAGAAGATCACAGAACTGTTCACTGATTGCTCTACGCACCACAACCCGACCTGGTGACGGGTGACAGGTGCCTGTCCATGCCCACTCCTGGGGGGTGACCCCATACCCCTGAGGCAGTTCCACCCAAAGGTGGTGCAGGACCAATGGACAGGGAAGTCCGGGGTTGGGCCCCAGACATGCTGGTGCCCGGTGCCACAGCCAACTGAGGTGGGACAGGTGGGTCCGCTGGGACTGGCCTTCCCAAGTGTGCTATAGTGTTTAGATTTCATCATCATATATGGATTAGTAATAATCAACACATTCCAGGGTTAGGTATAACAGCAGGCATAAATATTCCCATTAACCCAGACACCAGATACGGAACAGTTGCATAGCAAACAGTACACATGCATATATGGGACCACAGTGGTGATAAGAACAGCATGCAGGTACATTGATGGCACCATGCCACCAATGTTGGAATAATTCAATATCGCACATGCATGGGAACCATGAAAATATTTATCAAACAAATGGACATTATCAGAGTCATTACATACCAGTTGGGGTGGGTATGTTGATTATTGTTGGCGATATGTTGGAAGGGAGAGAAAGATGTCAATTGATAAGTTCATAGGTTCATAGCTTCATAGGTTCATACTAGGCTATCTACCCTGGGGCAATTATAAGCCTAGCCTGATTCTGTATGGCTTACACCACACCTTGATTTGAGTATACTGTGCCCTTTTTAAGGTTTAGTTTACTGTGCCTCTGTCTTATAGTGACATGGGAGTAATCCCTGGGACAAACCTATGATCCCCCATCCACCTATCGAGATTCTTCTTGAAGAGATTCAGTGAGGTGCTCTTGTAGTTACACATTACATTCCTAGTCAGTGCTGTTATCTTTATGTTACAAGTCTTACTACACTGCCCTATAGCCTTAGTTTTGTCAGTGATATGGCTGTCGTCATCATTACACATGAACCGGATTTGCCTACAGTATACACTTCTTACCTGGTATACCTGCAGTGGCGGCTGGTGACTTCAAATTAAAGGGGGGCTGCAGAAGACAGCTGAATGGGTGGGGCCAATGGGAAGGGGTAGGGACAACTAGAAAGGGGTGGAGCTATGCTCAAAACCACAACAATTGGAACTTTAAATATGCTGCCCTGGGTGCCAAACTGTCATTACAAGAGTCCAATCAAGACAAAATGAAGTGCAGAAGAAAAAAAATATTTCAATGCATTAGCTACATGGCAGCTTATTTAATATCTAGATGGAAACACAGAGGTTGTGAGGCATGAAAAAATAAATTACTTTTTAAATACATTAATCAAGTATATAAAAACAAGCAGCACTCAAGTCAAACCACTTCTTCTTGCAGTGCATTTCCAATTATAAATTATATTTAGCTTTATAAAATTACCAAGTAACATGCTGAAAGTAGCAATCTGTGATACCCCCACTTGTACAAATGTTTCTTATCCAAAAACGACCTGCAGCCTGACAACAACTATCTACTTGTTTCATGGGGAAGATATGATCAAAGTAAAAAATGAACAGCAAACAAGAAACAAGCTCAAGATAAATTGCTTAAAGGATCACTGCACAAGTTATAGACCACACATAATAGATTTAGCATTCTGTTTAGTTTATGGGTAAAGCCTGCAAATATGACTGCACGTCTCCAACAAAATGTAATGAGCTTCTGAAAATACTGTAATCCTGTCCTTTATTACAAATACTGTCATATGCATTTCATTACCCAAGGCTTATATGTTATCTAGTTATGTAAATATTCTCTGCACGGCAACAAAAAAGGCTTTCAATATTGGTAATTCTTTAACAGTATGATTATTAAAACTTACTTGCATCTTACAATCTTCGACAAGCTTACCTGATGGTCATTAAAGCATTGCTACCTAAACACAGAGCAACAGGGCACTGCGACAGCATGACTTGTCTGAATAATAAGAAGCATAAATCGACAGTGTAAAAATATGACAGAAAACCAGAATATTCTGCAAAATCAAGGACAGATGAAAAGCCACTGCCGTACTTGTGTCCCCCTTGGATGGGGGGTGGGTACTCTGTACACTTACACTGCATAACTGCTCCTTGCCTTGCTTGGACACATCAAGAGTCACTACATGGGGGAGTGGGGTGCAACAAGTATGTCACAATTTGAAATGTCTCTGGCTGACGGTGATGGCTCTGGCACTCATACATCTCAACCTCAGAGCAAGAAATCTGGACAAAGCCATACATAGAAGTGGCACACAGGCCCAAAAATAAGGACAATTTTTAAATATTGCTCTTATAAACTTAGAAAGATAATAGAATAGTGGTAGGTCTTGCATTAGTATGAATTTTCTGAAGGGTATGAAATCTGAAACTCAAAAGACTCTTCCATTATTTTCTAACATCAGTCTTTAATGAGTTGCCCACTAATTTGACAGAAAACCACAATTTTATAAAAAACGGACCAAAATGTAATGCAAAAATATAAAATTGCAACACAATACAGCTGAGAACCTGTCAAAGAAGGAGCACCTTTTTAATATTAGTACTGTTAACTTGAGCAGCTCACAAAATTAGAGAATCTACATGCATTTCTGAAATAAAAGTAATCTATAACTCTGATCATTACAGTTATTTATAATTGTAAACCCTACACGTTTTCTTCCAAAATTGCTATTTTGCGAAGGGATTATTAGGGGGATAGCAACATTTTGAGCCAAAATTGGGGACAGTTGAGAGGTGTGGATATTCCTAATTCTATAAAGCAATTTATCTGCACATACCTCTCAACCTCTTAATGCAGGAAATCTGGACAAGGCCAAATATATTGGGGGAACATACACACAGTACTAAAAATTGCTCTTGTATAAACTTAAGACAGTTGACAGAATAACAGACAGTTGATAGAATAACAGGTCTTGCTTTAGCATGCATTTTCTGAAGGTTGCAATGTCTGAAACTTAATGTCTGTCATTATTTAGTGACTTAATTCCCAAATGATTTGCCAGAAAACCACAAATTGTATGAAGAACAAACCAAAAATAAGAAGCAAAAATCTATTCATTCAACAAAAATATGGACAGTTGAGAGGTATAGTTTAGCTGGGGCTGTCTTGAGTTTGCTGCCCTTCCCCCTCACAAAATCATGGCCAAATGGAACCTCTACCCTGCAGCCATTCCAATGCCCCATTCCTTAGTTATTTTACCCATTTACCATAAACACTAATGTGCATACTGCTTTACTTCTGCAATAATTTGTATTTTATTTGAAAGTTTTATTTTGCATTTTACAGCACAAATACTAATAAATATCTGCTAAACAAAGCAATGCATTCTCACAATGAAAATAGACTTGGCATTAACACTTCTCTGCTCCTGAAACTCACATTCATTGAAACAGCATTGAAATCCACATTAGAAGAAAATACATTTTGTCAGTGCAGATAAAGATTAACTTTGTTTTCAAATCATAGGCCCCTTGCACATGAAACATACACGTGCTCTTCGATACACCTTCCTGATTGTATTAAATTACATTCCTTGTACAATACAGTAGAGTTCTTAGAGGGCGTTTTAAATTTATTGTTTTGAACATTTTTCCAGTAAACAATAAAACAAAATGCATGCACCATTAATGACAGCACTGCCCAGTTCAGAACATTTCCATCATAAAAGTCTACTCAGACTTCTACAGTCCACCAATATCAGTAAATATGTACAATCTCTGAAGTAGTAAAAGTCATCTAAATAATTCTAAATTAAAGAAATCTGTAACTAATGAAGAGGTTGCTGCTAGCAAACAACTTTATATTTCATTGTTTCATCTACAAATAAAGTGCCTGTTGCCCTTGACGAATAAATTGTTTATGTTGCATTAAAAAAATGATAAGTTAGTAATATTGAAATAGGGAATGGATGGCAAACTGATAACAGGTTGATAGTTACTAGGTATCTTAGCCAAAAAGGACTGCAGTATCCACCCCCCTTTACAACACAGTACAGTATCAGAAACGCATCTACCTACTGTGGGAGTAGAAACCACAGCCTTCTGCATCCAATGCAATTACACTACCTGTTGTACTATTAACAATACAAGAAGGCTCAGCATAAGCATTACTAATCTTTTGTTCCCCTGCAGCTCTCAGCTCCTTGTAAAATCTACACAACACTCAGCTGTATCTCTGAACTTTGCAGCACAAGAAATCTGGAAAAAGCCAACATTTATTGGAGGGTGGGAGACAAAAGCCCAAAAATCAGGGACACATTTTAAACATTGCTTGTATAATTAATATAACCACAACTAAAAGGTTCTTTACTCTGTAAAGGCTGTGGCCGAGGCGCTAGAGAAAGTTGGTCTGTTCATTAAATTTTATGAAAGTAGAGCTGTTACTCACTGGTATTTTTTGGTTGTTGCTTTATTGCTTGTATAATGTTGGAAAGTTGCTAGAATAAAATGCTGTGTTACCACCAGACATATTACTGCCAAGTGTGGAACCCAGGCACCTGTGCGAAACAGTCAGAGCAGCATACCACTATGCCAAATCAGCTGTTTTGTGAAACAGAGAAAGACTGAAACTTAAATGGCTACCAATTAGTGAATTCAGTTCTCACCATAGCTCTCAGCCTTAGCACAAAAAACCTGGACGAAGCCAATAATGGGGGAATACAGTCCAAAAAAATAGGGACGAATTTCAAATATCCATCTTATAAACTTAGAAAATTGCTAGAATAAAAGGTTTTGTATTACCATGTACTTTTTGAAGAATATGAAGTCTGAAATTCAAATGCCTGTCATTTTTTGTTTAACATTTGTTAACCAGGAAAGTCCAGCTTGGATAAAAGCCAATTTTCAGCACAGGCCCAGGGAGAAACACTCCAGACACATGTCTTTGTAAGATGAGAGGACATGCTGACTCCACACAGAAGGTATACAGGCCAAGAATCAAACCAAAGAAGCTGTAGCTGTTAGGCAACAATGCTACCACTGCACCACTGACTGTGCAAGGAAGCAAAAAGTACAGAAACCACATATTTTAAGAGGAACAGAACAGAACAAATATGAGGCAAAAATCTGTACTAAGATGGGAGGATATGTAGACTCCACACAGAAAGCACCCCAGCCAAAAATCAAACCAGAGAAGCTGTAACTATCAGGCAACAATGCTATCCCCGCACCACTGAATGCACCACTGACTGACTAACAAAAAAGTAGAAACCACAGATTTTATGAGGAACAGAACAGATCAAATATGAGGCAAAAATCTGCAAATGTTTTACAAATGGTGGTGGGTAGGGAATTCAGGCCCTTACCACCTGCATACAAGATACAGGGTTCAACCTGAGGTATTCCCTACCACACCACCATGAGTTCCCTCTAGCCACCAGTATATAGCAACTGGGGCATTACACACACACACACACACACACACACACACACACACACACACACACACACACACACACACACACACACACACACACACACACACACACACTAGAAGCTCACTTTCACTTCATCTATGCCGAGGAGCAAATCTGCCCTGTATTCCTCTCTGCCGATGAGCATTGGTATCCATTGAGCCCTGTAATCCTCTCCACTGATGGGCAAGTGGCGTGATTGCAAATCCACCCTATAATCCTTTCTGCTGATGAGCAAGCACCCTGTAATCCTTTCTGTCGATGAGCAAGCACTCATGATTGGTCCAGCACACCTTAGCTTAGATATCCATTGAGTGATTGGTCCATCCTGCTGCTGCTGCAGTCTAGAGTGTCTCCAGTCTGTGACATCACCACCGCACAGACTGCTGGGCATCTCAGGGCAGAGATGCCTTTCCCCCTATCTAAACTGCTGAGAAATCAGTCTGAGATTGTGCGCGGAGTAATTATGGGAATGTGTTGTTATTTTACTGTTTGTTTCTGTATTTCTTTACTTTTTTTTGTTTTCTAGATGGGAGGGCTGCAGTTCTGCAGTCCAATAGCATGAGCCACCCCTGTATACCTGTGGAGGGATGTTTGTTAACACTAACTAGCTGTTTCTATACATACTCCCAGATTCAAGGTTGTTTTGCACATAGCTATCCAACTCTTTCTGCACAGACTCTGGCCATGTGTTGACCACATGCTGATGTGCTGGGACATATCTAGAATATTGCCCTCTTCCACCTTTAGTGACCTAACACACACATATACATGCTTCCCTACACAGTTATATTATGCAGCACAGTGTGGGTGACAGGATACTTTATTATTCAGAGAAACTGCAACACTCTCAATCCCCTACAATACCAGTGTGAACAGTACCAGTACAGGTTATATTGGTCTGTATTTCTCAGTACAGTGTTCATATCCAATGTACCTATAGGGAGCAATGTTTGTTAGCACTACCTGACTGTTGCCACACAAAGTTCCAGATTACACATTAGTATTATGCACATACATCTCACTCTGTTACTGTACACACTCTGGTCACAGCTTGACAACATGGGAGTGTAGATAAGACATACTTGAAATATTACTCTCCTAACAGTTTCCGGGGTTGCTACAGTGACAGGTATGTTCTCATGATGGTTGACAATCACTTGTATTCCCTGTTTGCTAGATACACATCTGGGATCATCCCACAGACTTACCAAGGGGACAGGGGGACAGGCAGCAGATATGGGCACATATACTGGACATTATGGCTTCATGTGTGCAGTTGTGGGGTATGAATCTGTATGCAGTCTAATTCCACTCCCAGGATTCAGCTCATGGCTGTGTCTGCTACAACTTAAACACTGTCCATTACAGTTGTGTCTGCTATATTGATATTGCTGTATATCTTCAATGTGCTTTCTGTCTTATTAATCCTCTGTGCTTATGCATTCTGACCTTGTATAACAACAATTTTATACAGATTTCCTAGACAGTTATATGTTGTAGGACAGTGTGGGTGACAGCGATGTGTAATACCTTATTATTCAGAGCAACTGCATATCATTCTTGTATTTCTGGGCACAGTGATGGTATCTGACAGACCTGTGGGAGGAATGTATATTAGCACTACCTGAATGTTCCCACACACAGTACCAGGTTCCATATTACTATTATGCACCTACATCTCACTCTGTTACTGTACACACTCTGACCATGGCTTAACAAGTTGGGGTGTAAATGGGATATATGTGGCTTCTTAGTCACATAAGATATTGGGGAGTTGCTAGTGTGCCAGGTTTATTGTCATAGATGTGTGTCAATCAGTTGCATTTCCTGTTTGTTGCCTATACATCAGAAATCACCCCACTGATTTCCCTGGGTGACAGGTTGAGAGGCAATAGATATGGGCCACTTTAATAGTCATTCTGGACAAGTCTGTAAAGTTGTGGGGTATCATTCTGTATGCAGACTACTACCACTGGCAAGATTCGAACCATGGTTGTGTGTGCTAAAAAAAGCAACAGTTTACATCTCAATTGCTTGTGCTATTCAGTTTTTGCTGTCTGCATTTTTCCTGTTTACTGTCTATGTGTCTCTCAGTTGTACTAAATGGACTCTGGGGATTACACCTGTCATATACAGGCATTCCTACACATTTACTTTATCGTGCATGGTGTGGGTAACAGTGCTTAATACAACAGTACTATTACATGATTGCAAATCTACATTACCATATGATACCAGAATATACACATGCAGTCCAGCAGTTAGACCTGTTTTGTCAGGATATTACACTTTATTGAAATACAAACAATATGAGACTCTTCCTGCCATATTCAATAGTATATGCAGTACTTGCCTTGAACAATACAGTTTTTATACTAGCAATTCATTTACTACTACTTACATTTTTATTTCCTATGACAGTAAATGCATGAGTATTACTGACCTGCCTCGCATCGCAACCTCGCCAGGCAGCTGATGTGGGCCTTCTGGTTTGCAGCCCACTCTATTGCAGCTGTGGGGAACATAAGAGGAATATTTAGCCATACATGTCCATGATATACCTAAGCTGGCAATTATTACACACATACTGGGGTGATACACATGTCTGGAACATCCCCTGACACTTTAGCCTGTTGGAGCCACTCCTCCAAGAGGTCCCCCTTCCACCACTTCAGATCAGTATAGTGGTGCCTGACCTGCTCACCAGTTCGGGGTATGCCAGTGGCACTAGTCAGGTCACTGGTGTGACAGACCCAGGCCTCCTCCTTATATTGGGAACCCTGGTACCCTGCAGCAGTCTCTGAGCATGATCTTTAACTAGGAGTCCTGCCATGATATTGGACTCCTGGATGCACCAGCACTGCACCCGGAAGAGCACTCCTTCTCCCCTTACTGCTATAGTGCCTGCAAGGCAAAACTACAATCAGTTATGAGATGTATTCCCGCCTCTTGAGTTTAAGTAGGGCTGATTTCCCACACTTTTCTGTGATTGGCTGGTTTTGAAAAGACTAAGCTATGGACAAACCTGCTTACCTAAGGTTCGCATTGTTTAAAGGGGTATACCACTGGGCACAATGAGTTAGCTGGTCTATACATTGCTCACACCTAGTATGCTGGCCTGTGCAATGCTTAGTGTTGCTTACATTAGACTTTCATTATAATGCTTTTTTGGCATTGTGTTATTATTCATTACACCTTATATGTATGCCTGGTATCCCTGATTGATGTGTACGTACACTCTGCGGGGTCCTTGTGATTTATTGGGGACTTCAACTCTCTATTACAATTACACCTCACTTCTGGGCTTACTGCTGTACTGCAGTTCACATATTTCTGTTATACAGTGGGTTATGGCACATATGACTGCATATTGCTGCCCTTCACAGGTTCAGTTTGGTTGTACTATGGTGAGGACTTGTTTGCTACTACCTCCTTTTTCTGCACTTTTGTGGTGGCTTGGTGGATAACAACTAGGAGTGTTGTGCATTGGGTCCTGAGTTCAAGACCTGCATGACTGTTTATTTTGTTGATGGGCAAAACAAGGGCCATTGGATAAAGAGTAATTAAGTCACTTTTGAGCAGTTGTAAGCAGGTTTGTGTGATGGTAAGCACTGCTGACCTGCAGTTACATCTGCTTACAGAGAGTTAGCTTTGGAATTGCTTAGGCAGTGTAGGCATTACTTACCACCATGCAAATGGGCTTAAGGCCACTTACTAGTGATAAATATGCTTATTTGTGCTTAAATCTGCTTACTAGTGCCTTATTCATTATGACAATGACACATCACATGTGGATTTACTGCAGTACTCCAGTTCATAAATATATGTTATTTAGTGGGTTATGCAACACAAATATTGGTCATAACGTGCTTTGCCATGTAAAATTGGATGTGCTGTAGTGGGACTTGAACTGGAAATGCCTGCTCATAAGGCAAATGCTCTGCCCACTACACTATTGCTATGCTGCTGCCTTTGCATATATTTTCCTTGTTATCCTCTTCAGCCTTTTAAGCTGCTTTATCTGTAGCTAAGCGATGGGCACACCCACACAACTACAGTTAACTGTAATGGGATTTAAAAAAACAAAAAAAAAGTTTTTTTCATTTTATTTATACATTCTGTTGCTGTTATACACAAGGGGGGCTGTTGGTGGGGATATGCAGTCACCTGTGAGCAGTTTCGCTCATTGCATACCCCTTTCTGCTGTTCTACATTGCAGGGTCATGTTTATTCTGAGAGCTCTGCTCTCAGACATGCCCCCTGCACTCTTACATGCTCCATGTAAGCCTAGGAGCTCAGACAGTGCACCTCATTAATATGCATGGCGTGCTGCCGTCCTGCTCCTAAATGGTTGTTTCCATGCAGGACTAAGCTACTCCTGCATGGAAGATTAGTAAATTCGGGGGAGTAGCTATTACATTTGTTTTCAGTGTTTGTTTCTGGTAGACTTCTGGTAGGTAAAGTGGCCTCAATGCAGCCATTCATGTTTGCATAGTGATGCTGGAAATAATTCAGCATAGGTAGCTGAGGTCTCAGAAATAGGGGGAGCCTTGAATTTTGCCAAACTGACGCATAATAGGATGTAGTTTGCCTTAGAATGTCTCCTTAGTGTTACTTGTATAGCTGGGTTTT
The DNA here is from genome assembly GCF_019279795.1 of Protopterus annectens. Lineage (NCBI taxonomy): Eukaryota > Metazoa > Chordata > Ceratodontiformes > Protopteridae > Protopterus > Protopterus annectens. The sequence goes on from NC_056728.1 coordinate 1,056,068,898, forward strand.
CTGGGTTGATTTTTACTTCAAATGAGTCAGCTTTGTGATCCAACCTCACTAGTGAGGATGTGGCATGGGGGGGATGCAACACTCTGGCATCTAGGTGAGTACCAGACCTAGTATGTTTGATCCTCAGGTTGGAGCATCAGGTTTACAGTGTTCAGCCTACCTTACTGTAGGGCCTGCATACAGGCACTACAGTAAGGTAGGCTTCACATTGCAGCCATGAATCTCATTCTTAGCATAAATCTGAACATACTGTGCAGTGTTCATATAAGAGGCTGCACAATGCTGTCATGCTGTTTACCTCAACAGGTGCACTTGCATCATTTTCATTTTCTGTATACTCCACTTAGTAAAAAGATATGCCACTATGCACATGTATATTGCAAGACAGACCTGAAAGATCCACCTGGTTTTGCCATAAATAGACTCAGCACAAATCACAAGTGATAAGTAAAGTATAACCACAGTTTAATAAAGACTAAGAGAAAAGCTCAGGCCCATAAGCCAATGGTAAAGTGGTAGACTGTTGTCTCTCTGAACCTCTCCAGAACTATATGAAATCATGGCCATCAACTCCATACTGCTGTTTACTGTTCAAAGTTTAGCTATTTCTCTAAATGCATCTTGTATTCTGTTGCATTATGGATACTTGATGTCACACCCTCTCAGATGCTAAGTCTCCTCCACAGACATGACCTACATGCTTTGACTTTTAAGAAACACAGCTTAGCTTACACTACTGCATAAGTCACATTTTGCTTCTCAGTAACACATTTTTTTTGTTGTCTTTTGTGGAAGTGCATTATGTATTGCATCTGAGTTGCAGTTGCACACACAGGGATTGCAGCATTTATATGAAAAAATGTGACCACTGGAAGAACTTTTTTGAATTTTCTGGTTCCTCTGTGCATTTCACATTAGCTTAATTCATAAATGTAATATGATAATTAGCATAACATGCTGTTTTTGTTTATGCAGTGTAGCTTTAGTGGATATAAAAAACAAAGATACTTCAAAATCAGGCTTCTGAAAGAAGCAAGAGCTATTTCAAAGTACAGTTGCATTAAGTAGTGGACATTAATGTGATTTTGTCATTTACAGCCATTAGCAGTTTTGGTGGGGTTATAGTATGGTGAGCTATGTGCAAAGAAAGGGTCTCATTCACGTTGTCGAACTTTTACAAGTTCAAACGTCATATGGTCAAAACCATATGTTCGAACTTGTAAAATTTCAAACGTCACAATGGAGATCACTGTAAGGGAAGCTTTCCCTTTCCTGCAATGTAGTGCGATCTCGGAGTTGGTATATTTAAGTTGTGGGGGTGTGGGAGGTGCAGGGGGGCTTACAATCTTCAGATAATTTTTTTGCGTTTTTTTTTTTATTGCATTGTCGAACTTTTAAAGTTCGAACATATGGTGTCGACCATATGGTGTTCGAACTTTTAAAAGTTCGACAACGTGATATAGACCCAGAAAGAAACAGAACGTGAGTGCTGCATTGTTGTGAGTACATGGAGGTTCCCACCATTGCAAGCATAGTGCATTCTCCTGTTGATGTTTTCTACATGTGCTGGTAGAGTAGACCTGCTCATTTCTGCTGGAGGACACTTACTATGCACACTCAGTTCATTTTTATAACAATTTATGTTGGGCAGAAAAGGGGTGTTTACCTGTTGACAATAAACGTCATGTGTTACATGCAAGTGGTTAACCTCTGCAGTCTTTTTTATAATTTTTGAATATGTCATGGTGAATGCACTAACCTTCCAAAGTGGAAGTCTGTTGATGTTGCTGAAATGTGTAATTGCCAGTGTCCACAGAACCCCTGATTATGCCATGCTATCTTCCTCATATCAGACTCATCTACCTGCATGGAGAGTAGCTATTCCTCATAAAATGTTAAGGGGACAAGTGTAGAATGTCCCCCACCAGTACTGCTATGGGCAACTGCATTCTGCCTTGTGTTTGCATTGGCATAATCTACCATATTCCTGGTCCTTTTTGGAGTTCTGCCACCCAATTGCATTTATATAAATATCCACTTGGTTCCACTCTTTTGTTCTCTCAGCATATTTTACCCCCCTCCCTTTTCCAAAAACATGGTTGCCATATATCATGACACCCCTCCTCCCATATGAAGTTTTCAGGCCTGAAGTTGTCCCTCGTCTCTCTTGATCTCTGTAGCTGCAGCATTATGTATTCACCTGAAACAACATACATGAGTAACCCTAGTGAACTTTGATTTACAAACATTGTTAGGGTAAACTTGGAAGCGATGTAATATCTCTTGTCTGATTTTTTTTTTTTTATGATTTACCTCTCTGCACATGTTCATTTACCTCATAGAAGGTACATTTCTGGGCAAATATATATATGTGTATATATATATATATATATATATATATATATATATATATATATATATATATATATATATATATATATATTGATCACAAGAATGTTTAGCTGGCCTGGCACCCATTTTTGTAGGAGGCATGTTAACAAACAGTTCACAGTAACAACATATCCATTCACTATAATACATAATACCAAATAGAAATGCATTACACAGTTGTGTGTAAAACACCATTACTGCTTGTACTGTAATGACTGGCCATGACAGACAATAACCAATATTATCTGAGTTCTTAAACTAAGCTAAACAAGTCAATGGACAATGAAATTTACTGATGTCTGAAACAATTAGTGAAATACCTTTAGATATGGCAGCTCTTGAAGAAGGTGTCATTTTTCATGACTTACATTGTTGTGAGTAGAAATATTGTTATGGAACCTGAGTACATACATAGTCCTGATTAATGAAAAGTATTTATTCTTCCTGTAAGGTTTTATAATGGTGAATTTAGCTATATGGCTCAGACAGATTAAAGTTTCCTAAGTTATTGTCTCACATAGATGTTATCAGAATATCATAATGCCAATCTGCTAATGCTGGAAACCCCTTTTCATGCTTATAGACAAAGCTGTCAACACTTTGATGATGACCATTTTTAATTCTGACACTTGTTAGTGAGTCCTTGAACAGCAAGAGTCAGTGAATGAAAATTTGTAGTCACATACATTAAGTTCAAGATCACAGTCTCTCTGAGTATTGCTTTTTTCCCAAAGTATAGTGATCTCAGGCTTAGTTGTGGGGGCACGAGTATACAGATCCCCCTAACACCCAGAAGGGAAGGAGCAGGGCTTGTCCCATTAAAAAAAAAAACTTTGAAGGTGAAGAGCAGTTCTTAACTTTCACTGATTGCCTGAATTTCTACATTTTTTTATTAGTTCTAGGACACAGAATTCTGAGTTTTAGAACAGCCCATTTTGATACCAGTTTGATGCAGGTATCCAGTGGAGTGCCACACAAAATGCTTCTTAAAGGTAAGAAAATGATTCAGCCCCATCTTAAGGTGTCTGAAATGTTTCACATTCATATCCACTAGAATAATGATTTCCTAAGAACTGGTGACTGAAGGATATCTAACATGGACATAAGGGAACATAGCTTTCCATGCTAAGAAATCAACTGCTAGAAGGTGGACATAAAATCAATTACACTAAAGTCTGAAATGCATACTAAGTAGAATTTTCATGATGACTCTGTAAGCTAGTATTGGTTTGCCTTAGAACTGAAGAATAAAGCCATCTGTATAGAGGGAGAACCACAAAAATAGGTCTACTACAAGTGCTTATGTACTATTTGCTTACAACACACTTCTCTTCCACTTGCTGGAAAAGGGAATGCTCTAACTCCCTCTAACTTGATCTTATGCAACTACTAAGCCCTCTCAACACCCTATTGTACAAAACTTTTTAGTCCTAGCAAGACCCTAACTCTAACCCTAAAGCACCTTTCTTGCTCCCTAACCTTAAAACTCCATTCTCACTGCCTAATTCTAACACTCCTTTCCAGACCCCCTAAATGTAAAATCTCATTCCCACTCCTGCTCCCTAAATCTAAAATTCCAGTCTTACAACCTAACCCTAAGACTACTTTCTCACTTCCTAACCCTAACACTCTCTTCCTGCTCCCTAAACTTAAATCCATTTTCTCCATCTCCCTAACCCTAAAAGTCCCTTCTAACTCTCTAAACCTAACCCCCCCTTCTGCTCCCTAAACCTAAACCACCCTTTCTGACCATTGCCCTGTTCTACACTTCTTCTCCCTCAACACAGCTGCCACACTTAGCTTGCTCAAACCAAATAATGTGCTCAGGCAAGCTACAAAAGCTGCCTGCCTGAACTCATGCTTGAGTTTGGGTCTATATCAGCATATCGAATGCTGATAATGCCGAATGCAATTTAATTGAACTGAAATATTCAAAATCTCAAAAGAGCGAACCGATGGAACATCGATTTCTTTCCCAGGGAAAGAAATCGGTGTTCCATGCAAAAAAAAAAAATGTTCAATACTTTAAACACTTACAGAAGTGGGGGGCTTCACCCCCCACACCCCCCTACTTAAATATACCAACTCCAAGACCACACCACAGAGGAGGAAATAGCAAACTCTGATGACGGCCCACCAATTTCTTTCCCTAGGAAAGAAATCAGTATTCCGTCAGTTCGCTCTTCTGAGATTTCGAACATTTCAGTTCAATTAAATTAAATTTGGCATTTTTAACATTCAAAATGCTGATAGGAACCCTTGAGTTTACCTATGAGGCAAGCAGCTTCCTACCTCAGTTACAAGATGATCGAGTCGCTGGCTTTGAGACAGTAGTCTTTGAGTGCCTGGGGCTCAAGCACATGTAGAACACCCACAAAAATCATATGTTAAATGAATAATAAACAGAGAAGCTAGTGAGTGGTCTAAGGGCAGAGTCTTATAAGCATCAGTATACAACATGAATTCCTGATTTTATCTTCAATCTACTCCTCACAGAAAACACTAGGAAAAAGATTAATCCTCTTTTCTTCTGTGCTAAAAAATATCCCCCTCTTTCTTTTTTTCCAAATATTCATACCATGTATCAGCAAAAACTTTGCTTCTGTGTACAATATTGTATATTTTTTAATTTCTGTCTTGATTAACTTTGTACTTTACTGCTATGTTTTTGATTAATTTTATTTAGAGCTTTTCTCCTTGGATCTCTGCTGAAAAAAGGCCTTTGGCCCAACCAGACTAATCCGGATAACAAAAGGTAAATAAATAAATTAGTACATAAATACATATTCCACAATATCCACAGGTAAAGGCATTCTTCTAGTTCATGTAGAATATGGACTCTCACTAATAAAACCTCAATCAGAAATTTCATAATGATTGCAACAATCACCAGCAGAATTTACAAGTGTATCACATACTCTCCGACATATGAACACCAGTACACAACACTACAAAAAGCAAAATGGCTGTCAGTCAAAGAAAAATCTGAACTACTCTTAAGCTCTCAAATCTTCTAACTCCCACATAGCCACATAGTTTCCTGTCTGGCAGACAAGCTAATAAGGAAACCCCCTTGTGATAATCTCAGAAGTCAAAGCTCCCAGGTCTGACCCCACGGGTTCCTAAAACTAAACTATAAGGCACAAATCATTATTTTTCTATACTAGGTCCTAAAGTATGTGAATCCATCCCTACTGCTCTCAAGGATATTTCTTATCCAAAACTCCTCACACAAATAATGTTTCAAGCAAATGCCACTACACAGGGCACATTACCTTAAAGAATCTTGCTCTAGTTCAAGTTCATGTTTATAATCAACTCATTACATCTGAGTGGTGCCTCCAGGTACATCTGCAGTTAACTCCTACCGACGCCTCTAGGAGTCAAATATTGATTGTTTATATTTGCATCAATAATTCCAAAACCATGCTAAGCACAAGGTTTTAAAACATTTCATCTTAAAGCTTACACAATGGTAAACTCAACAGCATTAATATCTGAGCTATGTTTAGTGTAGTTAAATAGCTTTTAACTGTTGTTTTTATGATATTAATTTATATAGATATAATTTTCACATTTTTCTAAATATCTCAACAACCAAGTAACACAGACAGAACTCCTTAGCCCTGTATGAAAGCTCTCAGCGAGATGAATAAAATGCTGCTGACAGTATGTGTGTGACATTACTGGTTGCTGAGATATTGTAAGTTGTTTACAAAATATTACAAATGTAATTGTTAGTGTTTACTGTGACTTATAAAATTCAGTTTAAGATCTAGAACCTAAAGAATATTACCACTATAAAAATAGTTTGTGGTGAAGAGTTTGCCATTTACACTTCTTTTATAACACATATGGCTCCAGATATATGAACATTTGTTTGAAATGTGAGGGCATAATTTGATTCTGACAAAATGCTTAGGCTCCTACGATTCGAAATTACAGTGCAAACTTCCTGAGCTCCATTGGAGTGAATGAGTTAACTAAGCACTTCACAAAACAACCATCATTCAAATAGCATAACAGTTGTAATGACCAAATAAAATAAACTGTATAAATATGAAATGCTTTGCAGAAAGAGATCTTGCTGTGCATTATAAGTATGCTTAAAGTAAGCAATAGTAAACAGGTGAGGGAATTTTCAAGATTTCAGATCATTAAGATTGAGACCCTTAAAACAGAAAAGGGGTCATCTGCATTACTACATGATATATATATATATATATATATATATATATATATATATATATATATATATATATATATATATATATATATATATATATATATATATATATATATATATATGACCGGGAGAGTCCGACTGGACATAGGTCCATTTTCAGCGGAGGCCTGGGGAGAAAAGCTCCACGGTTAAAATAAACAGACAGTAGTTACATTGGATTACATAGCAATTAACAATGTACATAGCAATTACTTACAACATATTTACAGATGAAGAACATAGTACATCAGTAGACAACTAGAATCTTTATCTGTGAAGTACATAACAGACATCAACAAATGTTAAAATAAGAAGTTCCTGCTGTATAAGTACTAGGCTTATGAGCATCTGAGCTTGCTATAATCAAGGTAGTTAGTGGAGTGGAAAGAAAGATAGTGGTTGGATGGGGTGCGTGATATTAGAGTGGGAGTTGCAAGGGTATAGCCAGCATGTTTTTAGGTGTGCTTTTAGTAAAGTTTTGAAGTGGGTGCATGATGGTATGGAGGTAATTGTGGGTGGGAGGGAGTTCCATAATTTGGCTATGGTGCAAGAGAATAGTGCTTCACCAGCAGAGTTATTGGCTTTAGTGATCTGCAAGTGATTTTTGTTGCTGGATCTTAGTGGTCTGGTGGTGCGATAGGGTTGAGTAGATTCTGGAGGGATGGGACATTTAGTGGATGGTTTACTAGTTTGTGGGCGAGTGAGAGTTGATACCATTGAAGGAGGTGAGGGAGTTCAAGCCAGCCCAGTTCAGCAAGTGAGAGACAGTGGTGACTACGGTAGGATGCCCCTGTGGCGAATTTGGCAATTTTGTTGTAGCAGGTCTCTAGCTTGTTTAGATCGCATTGCCTTAGGTTGGTGTATGACAAAGAAAATACCTATTATGCACCAAGTTCCTTCGCAAATTAATGTACAAGCAGCTACAATAATCCAAAGAATATTGCAAAGGCACGGCTTCAGGTTATAGCATTTAGTTAAAATACCAGTCCAGGTTAAAATCTTGAAAAATAGATGTAAATTCACAGAGGCAATAGTAAATTCAGCAGGCCAACTTTTAATGAACACAAGCGCTTTCACATTCAGCTTCTTCAGGTGTATGACTGAGTTCAAAAAACCACACCTTATATCCACCAATAAAATCACATGACATCAATTATTTAAAATTTAAAAATACATGATCAAATAAAATATCTTTGTGATAGAAAAATTAAATAACAATAATTATAATTACAAAATTAAAAATTAAGCATATTATGCTAAAATTTCTATCTACGTAATGGTCTTTTAGATAATAACGGTTAATAGGGACTCATGGCCATAATTGGCTCTGAGTCTCACTATCCACTGTGCCTCTAACTCCTCTGTTTTAGACCTAATATTTCCTCTTCTAATATTTAAAAAAGTCCTGCCTATCACTAAAAATTTAAAGCTGTGCTGCTCCTCTGTACTTGCAACATGTTTTGCAAGCGCATTAGTACCACTATTTTTTCTATGTGATATAAATGTTCTCTTATTCTTTCCTTTAATGTACGATCAGTTTTACCTATATAAAATTTACTGCAGATGCTGCAGCTAGCTAAATAGACCACATGTGAAGTATCGCATGTAGCACTTACTTTAATATCAAAAACTTCACCTGTGTCTGGATGTTTAAAAAGTTTTTCAGAAGATATATAATCACAATACCTACATTTTCCACAAGGTTTAGTACCTACTGCTGTTGTAGTATATGTGTGTTCCTTATTATTGCAAAACCTTTGTTTTAGTGACTTCCTATTCCTAAACGAAAATTGGGGTCTTATACCCACTATTTCCTTGATACGATCATCCATGATTAGAATGTTCCAATGGTCATTAATGACTTTAGTATAAATGTTGACATCTCTGGTATAACTAAATGACATTCTAAGTTGTTTATTCAGTATATGTTTATTTCTAGGTGGTCTTTCTGAAAAATAAGGTTTAGCAATAGTATCTCTTAGTTTACTAATTGCTGTCGAATTATTCTGAATTAAATTCAGTTCATATCCTCTGTCCCTTAATTCATTTTCAGTTACTCTCATCTGTTGCTGGTAATAACTCTCTCTTGCATTTAACCTGGAAGCTCTAAAAACTGATTCCTTGCTACATTCCTAAAAATATAACTAGGATGCACCCACCCAGGCCCTACCCAGTAGCTTTTCTTCTTTCCTCTTATTGATCTGTTTGCTGCCATCTAAGAGTAGGAACCAGTCACCTCCCAAAATGTGTAAGAGCCTCATGACCCATTTGTTTCCTTTTTGAAGGGTGTGATAAGTCTATTAATTCTTTGGAGAAGTGAGAGCCTGTCTGATGGACCATGTGCAAATATGTCTTGAAGAAAGAGTGCAGTGTTATTATCTCATTAGCTGTTTTAGCTAAGGAGGCTTATTGTAATCTCTTAACAAACACCATCACTTCCCAGCATATCTGATTGTAGCATCTGTTTGATAAACTTACACGTGCTAGTTATGAACAGGAAGGTAATAAGATGGTTAACAAATGGAATGAAGCTGCACCCATCCTTCAAGCCATCTACTTTGACAGGACACAATTTCAAGTGTAATAATTTTATAAGCTTTAGGTGAAACCCATGCTTGGCAGCATTATCAGACAGCCAAATTAGATGTGCATGTGTATGTGCTAGCGGTGGGGGAGTAAAGAACCTGTGTTTCAGTTCATTACATCTTTTATTAAATAGACTGAAGACAAATTAACTTTTCACCATGAATGCACAAAACTGTGGTCAGAGAATAAGGAATGGATGCCTGCCAGAAATTAATAGTCAGTGCTGTAGTAAGCCTCACACCCCCCTGTTTAGTGTCTATACCATGGTATTTAATATAATATAATATAATATAATATAATATAATATAATATAATATAATATAATATAATATAACATAATATAATATAATATAGCATAATGGGTCTACTTCTATTCGCTGACAGCCCATTTCACTGAAACCCATTTCGTTGACAGCTCATTTCATTGACAAACATTCTAGGTGGGGGGCTGCACCCCCACACCCCCCAAAATGTGGGGGGCTGTGCCCCCCACACCCCCCCAACTATATATAACAACTCCACAGTTGCACAACAGTGGGGAGGGGGGCAAAACCCAGGTTTATGCCTTGAATACTTTTGTCAATGAAATGAGCTGTCAACGAAATGGGTTTCAGTGAAATGGGCTGTCAGCGAATAGAAGTAGATCCCAACATAATATATAATTACATCTGAAGATATGTTACTCAAAGAAAATGCAAACAGCTTATTTCTGCACAAAAAAATAAGTATTATGCTTTCTTTTTCTTTGCAAATTCAGAGAAAATCTCTACTTTTGAACACCAGATCTGATTTTCAATGTGTTTTAGCTTGGGCAGAAGTTTTCATAACAGTGTTGAAATCCAAAAGGAGCAACTTAGTTAAGAAATGCATTAGGAAAGTCAAGCATTCATTCCAAAAAGGGAGTTGAAAAATTAAGGGTTAAAGCCAGCAACTTATCAAGTAAGTAAAAACAAACAGAATGAACTATCAGGGCTTTTTTTTCCCACAGTTAAGTACTTTTCTAAACAGCAAAATGTCTGTTTTTAGAATAAGTTATGGATATATAGATGAGATAACATAGTAATAACAGTTCTTTCTGTGCAATATTATTTTAGCAAAACACAAATAAAGGAGTATGAAATTCTTAGATTCTTATATTTACAAAATGAACATTGTTGTTTCTTTCTGCTTTTAGAATTGTGTAATGCTATAAGTAATAACAGCTGTTGGGTATAGCAGTTCTTTCTGTACAACACTGTTTTAACAATAAACAAATGAATCAATATGAAACTTATAGAGAGTGTTCCAAAATGACTGCTAGTTTCATACTAGGTGATAATAGTTTTATGCACTTTACTATTACTTTTATATTAGCTATTACTTATCAAAAATAGAGAGTGATGAAAAACAAACAAAAAGAATGACAAGAATTTGATTGTACCAATAAAGTGTTCAGAAACTAGCGTTATAATTATGCAAGCATAGCCATTACATAAAGTTCAGCATGTATATGTAAACCTTGTACAGTGAATTAAGGTACTAACTATGGAACATACTAGTTTGTTTTAAAAATATTGAAAAAGATTATACATAATGAATATGAAGAAAAAAGTACTTGAATTGCCTGGTTTGATAGTTATGCTATTGTATCTAGATATTAGATATTCAATATTGTTTGAAATAAACCTCCCTTGTAGTTAAAGGCTATGTGTACATTATTAGTTTAGAGATATATATGATTTTTTACTCACACCCTGCACAGAAGTACAGGAGGGAAAGCCGTACCCTGCTTCTAGGTATGAAGGAACCTGGTATCAGTCCAAAAACCCTACCTATCTAATTGTCAGACAAAGCAAACAATTCTTCTTCTTTCGGCTTTTTCCCAGTTAGGGGTTGCCACAGCGGATCACGTGTCTGCTCATGACTGGCAGTGGAGTGTTACAGTGTCGAGTTGCCAGCTCCACAGAAGGCACACACAAGCACACACTTACACCTAGGGCCAATTTAGAGTGTCCAGTCCACCTACAGCATGTCTTTGGGATGTGGGAGGAAACCAGAGCACCCAGAGGAAATCCACGCGACTACAGGGAGGACATGCAGACTCCACACAGAAGGCACCCCAGCCGAGAATTGAACCAGAGAACCTCTTGCTGTGAGGTGGCAACGCTAACTGCTGCACCACCGTGGCCGCCCCCAGACAAAGCAAACAATAATTAGGGAAAAATAGTGATGTTTTTTAAATGTTAATGTTATTAATTTAGAGTGCCTCAAAATAATTTAGGAGTGATTGAGCAATAGTTTGAGAGCAAATAAAGGCATCCCTCGAAAATCTGCACAGCTGAGAAGCATGTGACAACATTCAGTTGAGGCAATTGTATATTTTAAGAAAACAGTACTTGACTTGACATATTTTAGAAACTTCAAAATCATCCTAAAGAAGACAAATGGCACTTGTAGGCATCATAGATAAGTGTGACAGATATTATGTATTGATTATTTACCACATTTTAATTGATAGTATTACTTTTAATATGTTCTTGTATTTGTGCCTGCTTTATTTTTTCCTGGTAATATTGTTGGTTTTGTCTTTTTCATTTCTTTCTTGCAATTATGTATGCAATCATAAGGCATGGGATGGAGCAAACACAAAGAATTATTGTGTTACACTTGGACACAATGGAGATATGATCATCAGTAGAAAACATTCATTTAATTTTCTCTCCATATAGTCAGCCCTTCATAGACAAATCGGTTGGAAATAATTCTCATAGGGCAGTTAGCACTGAACAAATTCATCAGGATAATAATTTAAAGGCAAAGCTTTAGATGTGTATCTTTGGGTATCTATGATATGAACTGTTAATTAGTTAATTAGTTCACAGATAATAACAAAATGCAACATGAACTGAAAATGCCCCTGAGGTTTTTAATTGGGTATATCCCTCTGAGTTGTCACTGCACATAACATTTTGGAAGAAGTAAAAGTACAATATCCATATTTATTATAAAAGATATTGGATTTGAATATTACTTAAAAATAATTAGTCCTGTTTAATTTCAGTTAACTAGGAAGAATATTAAATATTCATACATTTAGACATAAACTTTGTAATATTAGTAGAAGTCTTATTAATACTCGGCTTCCTTTTAGTTCTCTTAATAAGTAGGTCTCACATGGGAAAAGTTAGCTTAGAGTCAAATTTTTTCATTGGGCATTGTGTTAAAATATAAATGCAAAAGTCTGTTCTCATGCAACATTCATGCATTTGCCCTCTAACGTTAATAAATTTGAGAAAATAGGCAATGTTTAGAACTGTATTTTCATTACTGTGCTGCAATATACCTGCACTGAAGGCAGCTTTTGCTTTATTAAAGTTTTAAATCTGGTACGTTGTAGTTTGTATCAGCATAGTTACCATCTCATCATGAAAAGGTTTTCAGCACCTTAAACTTTCTATGTCCTGCTTTTGTAGAGAATATAGATATGAGCTGTCAGTGTTTATACCTTATTAAAATGCACAAATGTGTAAACTTGTAACATGTTTTAATATTTTAAGGCTGTGTCTTGCAGTACAATTGCACTTCCTTATAGCTCTCTAGATTTATTAAAAATTGATATTTTTTTCTGCAGTTTTTTTTCTTTTATTCTTTTATTTAGCCTGAAAGAATACCTTTCAATGGAGTACTTAACTTATAATTTTCTTTATGCTACAGGAAAGATCATTGTTTCTCTGGGTCTGACTAAACACGCAGCTATGTACAAAATATACAGACAGACATACAAACACAAGCACACACACACATATGCACACAAGCACAGAGTGAAATATAGCATTCAGCCACCTGCATTCAGGCACACACGCACACACACACACACACACACACACACACACACACACACACACACACACACACACACACACATACACACACACACACTAATAATGGTCATAATGTTAGTACAACAGTTATGCTATAAAATAGTTAAGGAAATTAGGCAAGCTTTCCTTAATAAACATTTTTTCTGTATTTATCTTTGTGTCCCTGTAGTGGTCTGGTCAACTGATGCTTCTGATGGCCTTCTCTTTTACCCAGCCAACAATTCTGGCTTGGTATCTAAAACAGGTCCATCTCTGGCTTAGTCACATCCTGGGAGAGGAGACCTCTATTTACATGGACTAGATACAGAAGTCAGTAGTCCCAGTCACATAGCATCCTAATTGTCAGATGAAAGTCTATATGTTTCCATCCTCCTTTCCCTTTGGCAGCTGATAAGCATTTTGGCATAACATAACCAACAGTACTGACTTTGGAGGTGGGTTCTTCTATACTTAACCTGGATACAACATGGAGCATTACTTAGTAGTCCAAGTGCCCACCTCTATCTGAGACAAATTATTGTATAAACTACACTCTAGCCTTAACTAGGAGGACCTTAAGAATCAACAAATAGCTATCACTGTTACCTAGGTTGTAGTGGTATTAAAGCTACCTACAATATAAATATTCAAGTAATTACTAATTTAAAGAAGAAGTGGAGTGAAATAAGTAACAACATGCTGATGTGAACATTTCTTATTTAAAAAAAATACTAACTTAAAGACACAATTGGTTGGATTGCATAAGGATAGGATAGCACTGTGAAGGGTCTCTACCACTATGTTAACACCACCCTGATCTCTTTACTATCACACATTTCACAGGATGTAGTAGGGAGCACATTACATTAGTGATACAGATGATAATTCTTCAAGAACACAGAATCAGACATTCTAGTTAATGAATACATGAGCAATAATCCACAACTGGGTAAGGTTAGCATAGGATTTTCTCACAGTTGGTGTAGTTTGACAAAGCCATCTGTGGGTAAGTCCTGTGTTACCCACAACCAGGAGTGTATTAGTGCTGTTGTACAATCACACTGTATGAGAAAGAAACTGCTAGACTTTCTTACATAACATGACTGTATAACAGGACTGTAATGTTCTTCTGCCTTTTTTTGGAAATATTTTTATTGATTTTAATACATAAGTATCAGTTATCACATTAAAACACAAGATTGAAATAGAACAACATTAACAAACAATATAAACTATAACAAAACAACTATTTACAAGGGTGTCTAGCAAGTAACTATATAACCAGATATTCCTTGTATCATTGTTAAAGAAATAGTGTAGAAGAAGATTTTTATATTATTGTTATATTCAGATTTGTTTATTCAGCAGTTCTTTACATTTTATCCAAATTTTGTAAGATGCTGTAACTGTGGATGTCCTCATCTTAATTGTCAAAAGTTCATAGTGACAGACATCGGTTGCCATATTTCCAAATTATTTAATTGTAGGTGTTTGTTCACTTTTCCAGATCTTGGTGGTACTTTAGTTAGATATTTAACTATTATAAAAACTTTATGTAATATGTGAAGAGCTTCTTTTGACATTATTTTATATAATTCTGATATTATGCCATCACTACCCGGAGCTTTGTTTGGTTTTAGATTCCCAATTTGATTTTTAATTTCAACCAATTTTGTGGGTTTAGCTATTAATTTCCTTTGATCTTCTGTTAATCTTTTACTAATATGTTTTTGATGAACATTTTAGTTAAATCCTGGGGTCCATTTTTGCTTCATTTTGATTAACTCTATTAAACTGGACACTAAATATTTTTTAAGAACTCAGCAATCTCTGTTACTTTTTTTGCTTCCTGCCAAATACATTTCCATAATATGATTAGATTTGTTAATGAATTTAGTTTTGGAAGCTAATTTGTGCATAGAGTTAGGATTTGTAGAACAATTAATTAACTTGATTTTTTTCTAAATTTATCATAGCTTTATGATTTAAACTCTCTAAATATTTTTCTTTAATGTATCTATTTCTTTTGTTATTTATCCTGACATTTTGAGTGCTCTGCTGTAAATTATCAATTTTCCCTTGTATTTTAATTAGATCCTTATCCCATTGGCTTTTCTTAGGGGCATACCAATTTTTTATTCTACCATTTAAATAAGACTTTAAAGCATCCCACACATATATTTCAGACACTTCATCCTTATCATTAATTTCTAAAAATGTTTTAACTTCTTTGTTAAAGAAATCTGTAAAATTGTTTGTTTGTTATATATGCTGCTATCATTTTTATAGTAATCTTTTTTTAACATTAAGCTGCAATTCCAAAGTTTTAGTATCTGAAAGTGGGCATGTAACTGTCTTCACTTTACTCAGCTTAGATATTAAGTTATTTGAAATGCATACTCTGTCTATTCTTGAATAGGATCCATGTCTATGAAAGATGTAAGTATAGAAAAAAAAGCCCTGGTCTGAGAATTCATTAACATCTTTATTTGAACTAAATATATAAAGGTTTTCAATTCTTTTACTGATGCTGGTATTCCTCTTCTTTTTAATAGTGTTAGAATCTTTATTATTTAGTATACAATTAAAGTCTCCTTTCATATGATCTGTACTTTTGAGTGCCATGTTATCTTTTCCAGCTGTGGCTTGACTGTTTTTATACAAATGCCTGTACTTGAGGGTATATAGAACTCCATTAAATTCAATATTTACTGAGCAGAGCACACCCTTGTTGCATTTATACTCATTGGTTATTTTAGGCAAAGGCAAGGTGTTTCTCCATAGTATAGCCAAACCCCTCTTCTTCTGCTTAAATTGGGAGATACTTAAAACAACAAACTGTTTTGAATTAACTTTATTTATATCTTCCTGTAACCACTGTGTTTCTTTTAGGAAAACAATCTGTGGAATATGCAGATTTAGAAATCTACTTAGATTACTTATCTTGCAACCATTATTTAGACCATTTATATTGATAGAAATGCACTATACTTGCATCATGTTCAATGTATTAGTGAATAGATAATGCATGTACTTCTTTTGAATATGTTAATTGTGCTATATATTTTATATATGTTGTACTGTCTGAAAACACTGCAAATTTGATAATGTTAATAGAATTAGATACGTTAACATTTTTAAAATCTGTAGAGACCCATAAAACACAATAAGTAATATTAAATTTTACACAAACAATACTTTCAAAATTCCTCCCCTCCATGGAGTCTGAAACTTCTAGTTTGAATAGAGAAGCTATCCAAACTGATCCTCTCATTTACTCAAAGAGAAAAAAACAAAACGTCTTACCCACAATTTTCTAATTTATGATTTAATAAAACTCCATATATCATAAAGTTACATCACGTTTAGAAGAATAAGAAGAAAGGTTTTATTATTTCTATCTGTGATTTAGTATTTTTATATACAATAAGTGTCATTAGTTAGGTTGCAATCTTGAAAACTCTATAATCAAGTTAGTGTAAAGTTCAATTATGTGTAATCAAATAAATTAATTACAAATGAAAGCAGTATTTAGAAAACTGCTTATTTAGCTTATTTTCATCACTTTGGTATTGCTATATGTAATGTAGTTGCATTCTCCTTTAGCTTTCTAATTAGTACAAATAACAGAAATATAATGCATTCAAATTTTAGTATTTACTAATAAATTCATCTTACAAATCCCTATAAAGAAAAGATAAATAATATCCCTTCTATCACTTCTATTAATCTCTTTCCAAAAAAAAAAAAACTTTATTGTATTAAAATGGAAATGTTTAAAGTCATTATATATGTATGTCACATGTAGTTGCTTTAAGTATTTGAGTAGTCTTACTATGTTTATCTTTATATACTTAGTGTTAAATTCAAATTATGATATACATTTTCCTGACTATGAAATCACGCATAAGTTAACCTTCTGATCACTCTAAAACACTCCAAATATAACAAACTCTACAACTTTCACACTCATGCACTCTAAGATCAATACACGGTGCTATGTGAATAACCATAGAAAGAGATCGATCCCATTTCCTTCTCTTTTCCCTTTCATCACCCCCACCTTTCCCCCTTCTCTATATTTATGACTCAAACTTTGATGACCCTTAGCCTTCTGTCTTCTATGTATTTATGTATTTTGCCCATGTAAAAGAAACTACACCCTGTGCATGACATTTTCAAACTACCGTACCATCACATGAGGAAGTCACCATCTTATCAGGAGTACAAGTACAGAAGCACATGTGTATTTAAGCCTGTTACCCAGAACACGTAACTTTCAGTTTGCAAAGTTCATTTGTTATTATTCTCATCAGTCAAATCAACTTTTGAGGCTGTCTGTACCAGGAATAATCTAAGATTGTCAGAACTGGGTGTATAGTTTTTGGAATGATCACAGTATTGTAGCCCAAATGTTTCTACAAATAAAGTGAACCCAAAGTGTATATCGATACTAGGGATTATTTCAAGACAATTTGATATTCTTATTTTGAGCTTCCTACGCTCTTTTTCTCTTTCACAGTAATGACACCATATAATTTTGAAACCCTCTCCTAAAATGAGTAACTTTCTCTTCCTATTTCAACAGCACCCTGATTTGTTGCTCGCTACCTAGGTATGACATGAAGCTAGACTCTTTCGCTTTGGGTGGGCCTTTTAGTTGTCAGTGTAGTATAGATCTAACTAATCTGATGGTGACATAAACATTCACTGATGGGTGTGAATTATTGACTACAACTCTCAAATCTGCCAACATTAAGATGTGCTTCTTATATCTATCATCCATTCAGGAGTCCCAGCTTTGATTAAATGAAGTAACTAGACACAAATGTACTACAGTAACTTTAAAATTATGTCATGTGTTTCATTTATACTAAAATAGGTAATACATATAAGATTATTTTTCTTAATGATGGCAATAACGATTTTCCAGAGGGTGGATTTTTGACTCCTAAATAACAGTTACACGGTAATGGTCCTTTGTTATTACTGCTGCAGGTATTACAAATAGATTGGGATAGCTTCTCAAATGTCTAAGTCTAGATTCACATGATCAAAGTCTAGAATTAAATTGTTGCTTCTAACATTTAGTTAGATTAGTATAGTAAGATGCTAATTAGGTGTGGATGAATGACACTCTGATTGGTTGACTTGTCAGCAGTCAAAAGCAGAGGTCTTCCCACTGCAGTATTTAAAAAATACAAGATTTTAACTGTGTAAATCAAGTGACAGGGCATGAGACTGTATATTTATGGAAACACTAGTGCACTTAGGCTATTCAGGAAACCTGAGAGCTATAAGTAACATAATTATGACAGAGGAGGAGCTCTATGCTAAGGGAAGAAAAAAATTCAAGGAAATGCTAGACGTTTCTTTTTTTTTTTGTATTTAGATCAGTACAGGACAGGATCCTCATTCATCACTATAATCTAATAAACAACTGTTGGCCAGCTGTGCTTCGTAAAACTAGCTATAAGCAGTGTATTCACACATAAAGTTTTACATCTAAAGGAAATTAGACTCTGAGCCAGTGATGTGTGACATTAAAGGTGTCTGTTGCACATTCTCCTCACATGTGTCATTTTATGTTTATCAATGCACCACCATGTCAAATTGCTCACGATCTCAGTGGGAATCCAGGACCCCCTCCCGAAGGACCAAAGCTTCATCTGGTGAGTGCAAAAGCTGCTTATTTTCTTGTTTTCCCATCACAGGTCAATCAATTTATTTATCTACCACAGGCCTAACTATTTGTGAGCTGCACAACCCATGCATCTGCAAGAGACTCTGCATAACCACTCCTGCCATCCTAAACTACCAGAGCACATATAGCCAAAAAATGAACTTTGCACTACTGTCTTCATTGTCCTCCCCCTTCAAATTACCATGTCTCCCCTTCACTATTCATAAGAGACAAGTAATTTCCATCTACATATGATTAAAGATGTCCTCCATTTATATCATTAAGTGACATAAAGAACTTTAAGCACATGGAAATATTTATAAAA
>NC_056728.1:1056092946-1056107946 GCF_019279795.1 Protopterus annectens
AGAGGAACCTACCAGGGGCTACATGAGCTGGAGATAGTGGAGCGCTAAAGGGTGGACAGGAACCTTCTACAGCAAATTGCTGAGCTATGCCAGCCATGCCTCACACACAGAATCAACAGAGGAGAACCCATCCCAGTGGATACCAAGGTATGTGTTGGCTTAAGAATACTAGCCACATGTACCATCCAAAGGCCAACTGGGGATATCATGGGGATCTCACAGGCATCAGCATCCAGGGTACTCCACCAGTTCCTGGATGCCATGTCAGCACATGCCGGTGAGCACATATATTTCCACAACATCCGTGAGGCGTTGACCAGCAATATGCATCTTTTCCACCAAATAGCAGAATACCCTGAGGTAGTGGGTGCTATAGACTGCATGCATATACACATCAAAGCACCACCCGGTGAGCGGGGTGGCATCTACATAAAACACAAGGGCTTCCCCTCCATCAACTGCCAGGTCATGTGTGATGCCCAGGGCATTATAATGAATGTCTGTGCTGGCAGACTTGGAAGCTATCACGACTCCCACATTTGGCAAATGACGCAGCTGTACCAGAGATTTACCAGTGGGGACATCCCATATAGTCACCTGGTGGGGGATGCTGGTTACCCACTGGAGCCATGGCTGATGACACCTATCAGAGATGCACACACATCTGAACAAGAACTCCATAATGAGGCACACACACACCAGAATCATAATAGAGCATGTGTTTGGGATGCTCAAGTCATGGTTCCGGTGCCTGGACATATCTGGTGGAGCCTTGCAGTACTCTCCAACTACATGTACACAAATTTTCATTGTATGTGCCATGCTACACAATATGATCCTGTGGAAACAGCTGCAGCAGGAACAGCACAGGGTAGGGCCGCACAACCCCCCCAACATTGCTAAGGCCAGCACAGGCACAGAGTGACTCAAGGAGGAAGAACCTGAGCCTGGACCTGTAGGCAGAAGGAGGCATTCTCAGTATGTCCAGGCTTTGGCAAAGAGTCAATGTACAACACATACACTGACACAGTAGGAACACAGGGAATGACACCTCTCTCTGACTCACACATACAGTAAAAGGGATACTAAACATGACACTACCTGTGCTTTACCATGTATAGGGAGTGTGCTATGTGCATCCAACATAGGCAGCCCTCCAGCACCATCCTCAATACTGGCACAGGCACAAGGTAAGTCACTCTCCCTATCAATTGCTCACTGGAGTAGTATGTTCTGCTACTTGTATCTATGGCATGGATGTGAGCATACAAGGGAATCGGGTGGCTGACTGGGATGGCAGCAGCTAGTAGACACCTATATAGGCAGCATGAAATCCATAACAGATACTGGTATCAACATAGTAGGCAGTACTAGACAAGGTGACAAATCCCACTGCAGGACATGTGGTGGGACAAATGGGTGTCCATAGGACACACACATGCATGTCAGTGAGGCTCACATATCCAACAGTCTCAGCCAGCAGGAAAGGTGTAGATGACCACAAAGAAAGGCTCTGCTAAGGCTTCCAATTGATAGTAACAGAGAACAGCTCCCCTGCAGACCTACACAGACAGACTACAACAGGTCAGGCAGTTGGATCTTAGTTCTGAAGGGTAAGAAGTCTGTAACTGAAATGTAGGTCAATAAACCCCAAGATCTGTACTCCACTGATATGCCCCTAGTCTGCATGATAGGTCAGAATACAGAATGAAATGGAAGTCAACAGAGTACCTGACATACCAGTACAGTCATAGCAAATGTTTACAGTTGTCAGGTGTGCCCCCCAATCCTATGTAGAAATGTACTAACATGTACATGTGGTTTAATAACAGTGGAGCACAGATTACCTGAGCTGGTCAAATTAGCAGGATAGAGTGTTGCACATGTACAATATGCAGGGCTCTTGTGTGTTAGGTTGTTGTGTGCTGTATAATGTGTGGAAGTGGTCAGAATGTAGGCATGGAGGGTTGTGTCCCGGTGGCCTATGGCCAGTACTGTTGATGATAGGACCATGTTCTGACAACTGCAGTGTGAAACACAATGCATCCCAGCAAGACCCAATCCAGCAGTCATCCATACTCATTGTTCGGATGTAATATCTGTCACCATCTGAAAGCTGGACATGCCATGAATGTGGGCCCAGACATACACACAGTACAGAGGTGGAAGTACCCTAGACAAAGTATATAAAATGTAACTGTCAAATGCATACACCTTTGGAATTGTACATACAGGTTAGCAGCACATTAGTTGTCTGTGTAGTATGGAATATTGATAAAGTCTGGCCAATCACTGGCAGACTGCAAAAGGCACAGTTATGAAGTAATGAGAAACTGCTGATGTCCCCGCACAAGCCAGCATAAGTGGAATGTTCCAGGTATATCTGCGA
Organism: Protopterus annectens; assembly: GCF_019279795.1. Lineage (NCBI taxonomy): Eukaryota > Metazoa > Chordata > Ceratodontiformes > Protopteridae > Protopterus > Protopterus annectens. The sequence continues at coordinate 1,056,095,336 of NC_056728.1, forward strand.
GTCAGCTGCAAGAACCTTCCATAGCCCACATGCACTCTGCTCACCCCAACATCAGCCACAGGTTGATCACAGGTTATATCCCTGCTGTTGGGAATGAGTACAGTATGACCTCCACTTCTGTTTGGGAATACCCACAGAATGCAGCATGCTGAAGAGGTGACCCATGCAGGTGTGTCCCTAGCTGTAAGCAGCACCCTGCCAGCATCCACACCAATGAATTAATAAGGACAGGAACTATTGCCATTAACACCTTGCACACCTACCCTGTCACCCCAGGGGAATCCAGTGCTTGCAGCCTGGGACTGTAGGAGTGACACAATGCACTGGCCTACTACAGATGGCCTGCATCACTACCAGATGCCCTACAGTCCTCTGTCAAAGGCCTGTGCCTCACCCATACTGCCAATGTATGTTATCTCATGGAGTCCCAAATAACAACATAACAGTCCACAAAACACAAATACAAGGCCATGTCGACAAATCCCAGTAGCATGCCCACCATGTCCTACTGCATGAACTGCGGACCAACCCCTAAATACCACTGTGATGGAGGGATAATTATAGGAATACTTATCAGACAACACTTGCATAATGTTAGGAAGAAGATAGAATAACAGAGGGGGTGTAGAAGCATGGATGCCATGGAGTATGTAAAGTCTGAAACTCTGATGTGTGCACATACTACCCCTGCCTGCAAACCCAGTAATGGGAGGCTACAAACCCACTCATAAACCACAATGTGAAGGGGAACTCACCAGATATATGAGCCCTACCACTGGGTAACCTGTGTGAATCTGTACAGCCGAGAGGTATGGCCACAGCAGGATATGGCCATTTACATCACGTCACGTCAATAGATGTACAAGCAGGGGATCCTCGGCCACCATAGTACCAAGGTGCTACACCATTTACACAGGTCCGTCAGCAAGTGTCTGCAGCTCCCCCTACAGAATGACATGAGTGTGCAAGAATATGTAGTCTGCAGACCACAATACTGGACACAGCTTCATTCATCTTGTATTCCCCAGGAAATTACTGTGAGAAAATAAGTATATCTGTCAGTAGTTGATGACATAATACATCACACTGTAAAACACTACATATGTCTGAATATCTCTGCTAACACCAAAACCATGTAGCACAAGCAGCACAGACACAATTAGTTACAGTATCCCACTATCCTTTGCCCTTTGTGACTCCATAATGTTAACCTATATACAGATATCCTGCAGAAAAAGGTTGCTAGCTGTAGGTGTAGAACACAAATGCCTGCACTGGAGTACAACCAACCTGTAATGGATTCACACATTCAATGCAGAAGGTAATACTGGGCATGCTACCACACTTAGAGAAATGAAGCCCATGTCTGACAACAAAATACAGAAGGGTCATACTGGGCATGCTCCCACACTTACAGACATGAAGCCCATGTCTGACAACAGTGGACTATACATATCTATCATTCGCAGATTTCTGTATAAACACACCACATTGCACACCATTCATGCTTTGCACACACATCGGACAGGAATACGCACATATATCCAAGGACAACACACTATAAAAGGTCAAACATACACAAACAGAAATGTGGGGAAGAGAGAGACAGACAGTGACAAAGAGCTTCCCTTCATGAGGCCTGACCCACCCACCACACATTCAATTGGTCAATATCACATGATGTGCCGATGTTTATCACTATAGACATTTGCATCTGGTAGCCCTCAGCACTATAGTGGCTGTGATGCTTGTGATTACTGTGTAACATGATGGTACAATTCATTATTCATCTAGCTGTCGTATATCCAGTCCTGAAAATTTAAAGTTGTGTGCGACTGAGTGTTGTGTGTGTGTTTCAAGAGGAATGGTTTATGGCCCATTCACACACACTGCACTCCCCATTGCCCTAGTTTAACAAGCCTGCTGATGTCAGTCACCTTGAAATACCTCTTTGGAGAAAGCTCAGTCCTGTAATCTCCATGGTGTGTGCCATAAATGTGTAATGCTGTAGTGTAACATACAAGTTAGGTAGGAGTTCTAATCCCAAACATGGCAACTGTGAAACTCTGTGTTTGTGTGTGTGTAGGGATCAATTATTTTGAGGCCATTCACAGTCACTACACCTCCCGTTGCCTTACATTACCAAGCCTTCTGATGTCATCTACCTTGAAATACACCTTTGGAGAAGGGCTATCCTTATAAGCTCTGTGATGTGTGCCATAAATCCGGAACAATGTAGGAGCAGTAACTACACAGCTATGGGTTTGAATCTTGTCTGTGGCAAGTGTTTGTGCGTGTACCGCAAAGATTTTGGCCCCATTTACAGCCAGTACACATCTCAGAGCCTGACTTTAGCAGTCCTGCAGATATCATCCACCTTACAAGTACCTGTTGCGAAGCCTAAACCATGTCAGGTTAGTGGTGCATGTGGTAAATGTGTAACATAATGTTCCATAAAGGAACCTCACTCCTGGTAAATGTGAATGTGTGATGAGGGTAGAATCACTTTTGGGATCTCTCACCCACTACATCACCTAATGCTGGTATTTACAAGGGCTGGTGTTCCTCACTTTAGAAGTACCTTGGGACAACATGCATCCAATAAGTGCTGAGGTGCACATGATAAATGCGGTACACTGTAGTAGCAATACATAGCTAGGTAGGGGTTTGAATCTCAATACTGGCAAGTGTGTGTGTGTGTGTGTGTGTGTGTGTGTGTGTGTGTGTGTGTGTGTGTGTGTGTGTGTGTGTGTGTGTGATCAGTATCCTGTTTGGAGGTTGCTGTGATTGTGTAATGACAGGATGCATTGGAGGATGGGTTTTGCTAAATTGTTATATTGAGGACCTACTATATGTCACAATGTCCACCTTACAAGGACAACAGATGTCAAACAGCAGAGAGGCTGCTGCAGACAATCCATAGCCCTACATGTGACATTATGGATTGGTGAACAATATAGGCAACCCTTGTATTACTCAGAAAACACTCTCAGCCCATGTCACATACACAAACACACTTGGCTAGGCAACAACCACTATACTGGTAGTCACCTGCATATTGCCCACAGATAGTAACCACTGTGTGATTGCAGTGGACTTCATGCCTATTGACCACAACACTGCTACTGACATCAGAATGCACTGAAATGTGTAAAATCTCCTGAATGTGTGTTATCCAGCAAGTAAAAGGACATTGCACCCTGTTCCATTCCTACAATAGGCAAATAAATGCTTAACAGTGGTCCTTTGCTATGTTCCCCATTGGACACCTGCAACAACTGTAGAATCTGCAAATGTAAGCCACAAAGGAAATACCATGCCTTGTACACATGCCCTATATGGAGAGATGCCACTAACTCCACTGAATACCTGTATCATGCTGTCAATGTAGGTGTAGGCATGACCTCAGTTCCATACCCACATCTCACCAAATAAGGTCAGGAATGCCACATCAGATGATAACAATCTGTCCACACAACATGCCCCTGAGACCTCAAGTAAACTTCCACATGTCACAGGACATGCATGTGGGACATGTGCACAACCCAGACACTGTCCATGTTATAGAATATAGATAACATACATGGCAAGCATTGCACAGCACTGGCCACCCACAATAGTAACCCAGATGAGTGGATGGTGAATACAATACCTGTGTGGGCCAGTCCATGGACTACACCATTGAGCCACACTGGAGACCATTGTCATGTGGCCTGATGTCAAGGTATTCCCTTTGCCTATCCTTGTACAGCCTTTAGGCACAGTCAACTACTACACACCAGTGAAGCAATGAACCCATGAATCTCAGTATTGGCAAGTTTGTGAGTGTGTGTGTGTGTGTGTGTGTGTGTGTGTGTGTGTGTGTGTGTGTGTGTGTGTGTGTGTGTGTGTGTGTGTGTGTGTATGTGGAGATTAATGATTTTGAAGCCATTCACAGTCACTACACCTCCCACTGTTCTACTGTAGTACACCTGCTGATGTCAACCACCTTGAAATAACCCTTTGGCCATGCATCAGCCTGATTAGCTCTGTGGTGCATGAGCTAACTGTGCAATACTGTAGTGTAGCAAACTAGTTAGGTAGGAGTTCTAATCCTGACCCTGTCCCCTGTGATAATGTGTGTGATTCCCTGAGAAAGTGTGGTTGTGCCTTCCTTGACACCTGCTTTTGTGGACAGTCACATGTACAACACATCCCTTATCCCTCCTTTATCGGTGTTGCTGATGTCACTCACCTTCAAAGATACCTGTGGATAGCTCTCTATCATGTAAGCTTTGTGGTGTATGCAATAAATGCATAACAATGTAATAGCAATACATAGGCAGGTAGGGGTTTGAAACTCAGTACGGATGAGTGTGTTTGTGTGTGTGTCATCATTGTCCTGTGTTGGGGTGATTGTGTAATGACAAAATCCATTGCAGTGTGGGGTTTGTTGCATCGTTATATTGAGGAGCTACTGTCCCATTGTCGACATTACAAGGCCAACATTTTCTCTTACTCTCCTACTCCCTTCCTTTCATACTTTGTCTCTATCTCTCTCTCTCTCTCTCTCCCACTCCCTCACTGGTGGATGTGTAAATGTACATCTTCTTTGCTTAGGCAGCAGCTTGAGTTTTGTAAGTTATCCTCATGATCAGCTGATGGCGGCCTGTGCACGAATTGCAGTCCCCCACTTGCTAATTGCATGTGGAACAGCTGTGGTATCATTTCTATAGCTAATTGCATGGAAACACACTCCTATAACTAAGCACTTCATGTGGGTGTTGGCCCTTTTACTTCACTGTGAGCAGGACTTCATGTGGGGGTTTGACAAACAGTATCACAGAGGGTAGTTGGATATATCTGTTGCAACACAGACTGTGGAGACAGGCCAACAAAAAGGAGGGGGAAGTTCCAGACATGGGGACAGAATGCAAGTATCGCTCTTCTTCATTTGAGGTAATGCTGGTTTAACAGGGTTTGTGTGGATATGGCTGTTCTACATGATATAATATCTGGCATGACAATGTTATGTGGTTGAGGAAACTCTCACCTGTAGGGCTATCTGCTGATTGGCTAGAATTTGGAGTCTTACATGTGTTGTGTTATTCACACATTTCCTATCTTTAGAAATGCAGTAGCATACTCTGATGATTGCAGTCAGTATATGGTGACATCCATATGAGTTACTGACTTAATAATCCCTCAGAAGAGATGTGTCACAACAAAACCTGTTACACCAGTAAATGTATGGGTTTATCGTAGCAACATGTCAATACTGGCCCTGTGTTTGTGCCTCCAACCTCAAGTCTGTCAACCTTTGTACATATGTCATGCAGTAAGAGATGCATATGTTTAGTACCTCATTATTTACTGATATCATACCTGATAACAATCCAGTGAGATATCAGACTGCTAGACATGTTATGTATAGTAGGCCTTATATTTGAGGACAAGACCTGGACATTCTGTTGTAGTGTGCACAGTACTGAGATTTGTGTACTTATGGTGAATGTTGACAGAGTGTACCTTGGCTTGTGTGCAGACTGTGATATATGTCATTGTTCTTGGTCCTGATCTATCTGATGTGTATGGTACCCTACTGGTGTACATGTTTGTAGGGCCAGACCAACACATGTCCCATACCACAGTCAGGCATTGGAATACACTGTGTATTGTCCCAGTATATGTAGAGTTAGTGTGTGAGTGACACATATGAGGATGGTGTTGTCCACAAAGTCCATATTCTGTAAGATTAATTATGGTTACCATATGTGACTGTGGCTGTGTTCAGATTGGTTGTGTGTATGCACTTTCACACTGGTGTCTGTTACTCCATACTTTTACATGCCTGTAGAGCCTGCTATATTTGCAAGTACATGTGTATTCCCCCATAAGAAATGTAGGCCAGTATCGTGGCAGTCTCCCTGTAGTTTGCACAGTCCTTTGTGACATGCCTAGCAGCTCAGTGTATTTACCTAGTGTGATGTTGTGTCCAGATATTTGTCAGATGTACTGTTGCTGGGCCACCATAACTGTTGTGTATTTCTGAAAAAATAGTGGGATGCTTTACAGATGTATGTCACTAACTTGTGGGTAGCATGTGTGCTTCTGACCTCTGCTCCTTCGGTTAATATGTGTCAGGACAGACAGGAGTGTGTGAATGCAAAAACTTTGTGACCTTATCTATTCCAGTATTTTCATGATATCCCCATTTACATGGCTGTAAACATCCACTTTATCATGTCTGGTCCATACGTCTTGCACTAAGGAGTTCTGTGTATACCTCTGGACTGAACAGAGTGTGTCAGACTGTCCACATTTATTGGTCATATCTCTGCTGTATTCCACAGGATCATTACTGTCATTTGCGGGGTACTGCACTATGATGATCTTATGATGTCTGTCAGTAACTGATGGCATACATGTCAGTATCAGATGTGACTTCCCACACATTTCTGTTAAGACAACCCCTGTTACTGTAGAAACATTCTGCATTTATACCTGCAATACTTACATGACATCCCCTTGCACTAAGAGGTTGTGACTATTGATGCTGAGGTATGACTCCACTACATGTTATGGACATATGTTGTATGTATATGTATATATACATATATATATATATATATATATAGATATATATATATAGATAGATATACACACACACACACACACACACACACACACATACATTTATATATATATATATATATATATATATATATATATATATATATATATATATATATATATACATATATATATATGTATATATATATATATCTACATATATATATATATATATATATATATATATATATATATATATATATATATATATATTATGTATATATATGTATATAAAGCAATATACAGATGTATATAAATATATATTCGTGTATGGACATGTATACATGTATCTACATATGTATATGTATATATATATATATATATATATATATATATATATATATATATATATATATATATATATATATCTCCATATCCTTGTTATGTGTAAACATGAGTGTTGTATTTACCTTCCCAGACGTATCCCACCATATTTATCTGATATGTGTTTATATAGATATAGCAACATACTGATTCAACAATATTTTCATTAACAAGTACTACACAATTGCAGAAGTCAAAGAAGTTGTTACTGACAGATATATTGGAAAAAACAACTTTTTTCAGAGCTGTGATAGCTTAGTGGTTAACTGCTGTGACTGTAGTGTGCAGGGTCCTGTGTTCAAGACCTCCAAGGGCTGTTTATCTTGTTGCTAGGCAGAACAATGACTGCTAGATACAGAGTATTTAAGGCAGTTTGTGCGGGTTTGCCCAACAGTAAGCACTGCTAACATACGGTTAAATGAATAAGCCGTTTACACTGTGTAGACTTCGCTTACCAGTGCCCAAATCTGCTTAGCATTTACATTTATGGAATGCTTACACCTGCTAAGCATAGCTCAGCCCTGGTAACCAGTGATTACATTCCAGTCTGATGAAATAGCAGGGTAATGACATTTTTAATAAGTGTATTTAATTCCATGTACATAACAAGCTTCTATGTTCTGTCATTGCAGTAGCAAGGGGTGTGAGTCTACTGTCTGGTACATCTGAGTATATATGACTTGTACAACACTCTTTTCTGTTTGAACGTGTTTCATACATGGGTAGTATCCCAGGTTATATGCAGTCACACTGACATAGTGTTTCATTACATTAGTACTGTTAACAATGCTTTCCCAAGTAAGAGTAGATTGCAGATTGTATTACTGAAACCAAACACCCCTGCATGCAAAGATGGACTCTCAATCCTGACTATCATGTTCTTGGTGTGTAAGCTGTGTGTCATTAAATATTTGCTACTGGATATTGATCTGACATGTGGATATTAACTGTAGACTACTGTGTGTATAGGGCATGTCATTGAGGGCTTCTGTCATGTAGCAATGGCATACCTATCAGTGCCAGACATCTATCTGTCAAAACATTCATCATAATGCATAATCAGTTGGCTAGCTGATGTCTCTATGTCTATCCTCTGTACAGATGTGCAGATGTTAGGTATCAATCTTTACTGCTTACAGGCAATCTATGCTTGACTGACACTGATATGTCTGCCCAGCTGTGTTATGAATGCCACAGCTAGGAAACCCCACCCTGTATGCACCACATGCTATGGATACCTCAACTACACTGCCACAGTCAACAGAACATGCATGGGTACAGGTCTCCAAGACAGACACATGTTATGTAATATATGTTGCATACATATCAGTTGGAGCATCTCACTGGCCCTCTGCAAGAGACAACCAGATTATTGTGTGTTGCATTTAACTTTCACCCTGAGGATCACTCGTCTGGCATCAGTTGATAGATGGCCTGCTGACAAATGGCAGGTGGCATGATACCACTGTACTCACATCCCCTACTCTTCTAATCTCTCCATGGACAATATCCTGGTACACACCTAGGAAAACCTGCACTTATGGACCCCAGTACTGACAAATGTGTCAGTGTGCATTACTGAGAATAATAGTGTCTGTGTGTTTGTAAACCTGTAGTTGATAATACCCTGAGGGTCTTCTCACCCTCTACACCCCCATTGCCATAGTTAGAAATGGCTGCTGCTGTAATGGACATTACATGTACCTTGTTACACTCTTCACCCTATGAGCTACCTGGAGTTTGCAGTACCAGCACAACACTGTTGTGCAAATGGGTAGATAGGCATGGGTTACTCTATGAGTCCTGGCAAGTGTGTGTATGTGTGCAACTATGTATATTTGTAGGATACAGCATTCTGAGGCCACATTCTTCTAATACAATACACTTTGCCATACAGTATAAGAGATAGTGATGTTGCTGACCATAGGAGAGCCATGGCAAACCATCACCGTACTATCCCTGTGGCATGTGCAATAGATGCATATCCCTGTAGTATCACTCTTGAGATAGACAAGGGATTGTATTGCATACCTAGTCAATGTGTGGTTGTGGCTATGTCAGAGTATTATCATGGGTTTCAGTGAGTAAAATCTACAATGTGGGGTGTGGGTGCTGGGTATACTGTCTTTACACCATGGTACCCCCAGTACATGTCCCAAGGTCCACTGTATGGGGACCACTGTCACCATCAGCCATACAGGTAACTAATTACACTATCCAGCCCAATAATGAATGTGCTGTGTGCAAATTATCTGTAAAAGAATGGACTCACTGACAAGGTAGTTAGCACTGATAAACCCAGGTCTCTCAGATGTGTCTATGACTGTTATGTGTTTGTCAATGTGTATATGACAGTATGTCACACTATGTATTGTTCATAAACAACCAGTACATCCTCCATTACCATACTGTACAAGGCCTGGTGATGTTCTTCATTTAACAAGTAACCTGGGACACACTTTATCCTAAAAGCTGTGTGGTGTGTGCAATTAAGGCCACACACATTAGTAGGAATAAAACATTAGTAGGAACAACTGCCTAGATAGGGGTTCTACTCTTAGTGTTGCCAAGTAAAAGTGTGTGTATATGTGAAGGGATCTACTTCAGTTTGCAGAAAATACATGTCCCAGGAGGTCATCTGTCTGAGAACTAACTGGCAAATGCTAACATTTTAAAGGTATCATCTTGTGGAAATTCATTCCATCAAAACTAGTAATAGATGTGTAAATGCCCTCCTCCCCACTGTATAGCTGTACAGCGATTCTGGGGTTGGTATATATAGTTGGGTGTGGAACTTGTGGACACAGCCACCATAATTGGGGTTATTGTTGTGTGTATTCCTCCGCTTAGTCAGCTGTAATACTGTACACTTCATGTTATCAGGTTAAGTAATTGTCAATTACACTATCTGCAGTTCTACACCACCCACACCCTCCAAAGGGTAAGGTTGTGCCACCAACACCAGCACACCTATGTTTACCAAGTCAAAGATTGCACTACATTGGGGAAGGGTACATATATCCTGGCAGTACCATCATCATTGACATTAAACTAGAAGACTGATTATTTCCTGATGTGATGTTGTGCCTATTCTATCTTAGTGAAATTACATAGTCTAAAATGGGTTCCCTCAAAAGTACATACATCCATGTATACAGCATTCTCTGTGTATTGCATCAACACCAAAGCCTCTGTGTGTGTGTGTTTGTGTGTGTGTGTGTGTGTGTGTGTGTGTGTGTGTGTGTGTGTGTGTGTATACGAGTGTATGTGTATGAGTTATACACAAACATGTGGTGTGTACCACCCAGTACACTTACCATTGTTCACTGTAGAAGGGCTGCTGACATCAGCCACCATGCACTCATCTGTATACACCCCTCAGACCTATCAGCCATGTGGAACATGCAGTAACTGTTATACAGACGTGTGACTTGTGTTCAGCTGTACCCAGGATATGGCACATTCAAGGTGTCACCACAGTGCCATACCCCTTGTAGGAAATAACAGCAGATCAACATCCTGCTGACACATAGACACCTACAACACAAACGGAATACATTATGGAGACCACAATCAATCAGTGTTAATAACAGCTATAATGGATCATGGCTGGACTGCTACACATCCAGGCATGTAAGCATTAAACGTTAGTGCTGAAAGCATGTTACACAGCATTACATTGGTACACCTTAGTACATTCACCCTGTGCATCAGAACCATATTAGCCTGTTGCTGCATCGATGTTATGGGTAACAGGGATGTGGCACAGGTATCATCATATGCACAGGGTGTGTTGTGGGTTTGCCAGAGACCTAGGTTGACCCATTTGGTTGACATCATGTGTGTGTGTGTGTGTGTGTGTGCTAGGGGGTTTAATTATGAATTGGGCTGTGCAGATGTGGTGTGTGTAGGTATGGGGTTGCCATAGCTGTGTTGGAGATATGTGTGTGTATGCATGCACACAGTTTGGCCATGTAACTGCTCTATACAGGGATTTGTTGGACAGCTGCAGACTATAACTGGCAGGGTATGCAATTCACCATCTCTGACCACAGACACGAGAACTGTGCCTGCCAGGGGTTCCACGGGCACTACCAGGTACACAGCCAGATATGGTACTCTCCCCTGATGATGGCAAATGTCTGCTGGATCCAGGTCCCTCTTGCCTGGCATGTTGTGGTGTGGACAGCGCCCCCTGCAGTGCTGGTGCTGGTACTGCCACTACGGGAGCGGCTCTGACTTGCACATGAACATCGATCTACACCTGTTGGTGCTGCTCACTTACATCCACGTGGCTGTCACACTACTCCCACCATATGCTCAAGCACAGACATTGCACAGTCAAGGATTCCCACCATCTCACCCAACCATCTATCCAGGACCTCTGCAAAATAACGGTTGGTACCTGCAAGATCACAGATGTCAATAACAGCAGAATGAGTAGCCCTCTGGTGCCTCAGACCCTGTCTGGTATAACACTCCATATGTGCCTGTGCCTCCATGATGGCCTGAAATATGTATCTGGTGACACCTGCTGCAGCACTTCTGCCAGGGTCATGATAACCAGCAGCCCTCCTATGAACACCCCTGTACATCTGCCTGTGTGGTACCTCACCGGTCATCCGGCTATGGCTGCTCTGTCCAGACACACCTGCCATAGTCACCACACTGTCCTGTCCCATGCCACCATGCACCACCATGTACCAACTGTCCCTCATCGATGGCCACTGGTGATGAGGTATGTGTATGCAATGTGACTGTGTGCAGGGATGAGGTGGATAACAGTGGGATGTCAACCGATGGCACAGCTTCAGCCCCTGACAACCCTGCCTGTGCCTCACCATACCTATCATCATTGTCAGAGACTGTATGCACACTAACATCAGTTTGCCTGCAGGAGGGACCCTGACCACCTCGCCACATGTGAGGGGAAAACAAGAAACATACTTTAAGACCTGTACATCATTGCTTAACTGTACACACACACACACACACACACACACACACACACACACACACACACACACACACACACACACACATACACTTACAGGTAACATTACACAAAGATATTACACACAGACCTCCCATTACCCAACTGTCAACATGCATGACATATGGCACTCAACAGCATGCACTGCAGCTATAGTCAATCCCTGTTCCCAACATTATACATCTCTGTGATGCATGAGTTGTGTTAGGTGATGCCCCTTCCCTTGGAACACGCTGCACCCATGTACACAGTATTGCTGTGCACCTGTTCAGCACCCTGGCATGTACTGTGAACCATACCTCACAGGTGTACACACCATTGCTGAATGTGTATATGTGTGTCAGTTATGTTTGCTCTGCTGCTCACAGCCCCTATGTATTTGTCTGACACATACCTGGGATGATATGAGGACAGATGGCAATAGTGAATTTCTGATGTCTGATTTGCAGATCTCATTATCAGTGGTGCATGTATAAGCAATAAAATACAATTACACTGAAAACCTTCAAAGCTTACTGTGGCTATGAGGAGTGTACACACCCTTATTGACATGGCACCCTGTTCCCTGACATGCCATGTGGCCACAAAACTGCATATTTTAACATTACACAAACCTGATATGCCACATATGACCTGTGCAATCAAATTCTGTATCAAACAAATGTGTTAGTTGTGCAGATGC
>NC_056728.1:1056112946-1056232946 GCF_019279795.1 Protopterus annectens
TGGGCCTATCCACATGATGGCCAGAGGATTGGCTGTTATGATTTGTCGGTTCACCACAAAGGTCTTTTCTCTGATATATCAGTGGCATTCTCTCTGTTGAGTGCTATAAGTACATGGCAACATCCATTTGTGTTTCTGACTTCATATTCCTGAGTAAGGGTATGTTGCTAGCAATCATGTAACACTAGATACTTTCACAGTGTATAACAGCAATATTGCAAATATGGCCCTGTGTTCCAGCTTCCAACCTCTGTCCTGCACCTATATACCAGGATTTGTCCAGATATCATGCAGTAAGAGGTTAAGCAGTGGTCTATCATTATTTAGTGCTGGCATTCCTGCTATCATTTCAGTGATGTTGTGGACTCCCACACAAATTGTGGAGTAGGGCCCATATATCTGAGAGCAACAGCTGGACAAAACCTGTGTGACCTTGTACAGTCCAGAGGTCAGTGTATGTAACACACTGTTATATGCCCTTGTAAGACATTTTATAAGGGGAGGGGTATGAATTGTTTTTAACATAGGCTCTTACATGTGATGTTTATCAGTAATAAGACACATGAAGGTACATGGCTGTACATTTTCATACATTTCACCATGAGAACAGTGGTGGGCTAGAGCTTATTGTCTTACAGGCAGTTCTGTTTGTCAGTGTGATAATGATGTTTTAAGTTAAGCATTGTTATGTAACAGATACATTTTCATTGTGACAACTTAATTATTTTCCCCCTATGGGTTAAGTACAGAGTTTAATTGGAGGCTGTTGAACTACATCTGTAATTAATAAGTGTTGACTGGTTCTTATCTTCAAGGCAAGTGTTTTTTACTGTTGTACTACTTTAAGGCCTTAGCCTGGACAGCAGCATATGTTATGTTTTCAGATTACTGTATCAAATGTTTTGTTTGAGAGTTGCATTACTCAGTTATGTATTTCAAACACCTAACTGCTGTAAGAAATGGCATACACAACTGAAATAGTAAACAAATAAACATTTCTATGTATGCAAACTTGTGTGTGGTGTCATGTCCTTTGACTTGTCTGTGGGTATATGTTTCATGCAATAATTGTCTTTTGTATGAAAGAATCAAACACTGTCCATTTTAAAAGGTGGCAACTGTAGGAATACTGGCTGTTCAATATGCTGTGCACCCTCTAAATATACTCTTCTTATATATATCTATAAGTAGTAATATATTTATATGTGTATGTATGTGAGTGTGTGTGTGTGTGTGTGTGTGTGTGTGTGTGTGTGTGTGTGGTACACATACATTACCTGGGGAAACTATTCATGACAGCGTGACACTTGACGGGCTTGTCTGGGCCAGACTGCAGAGTGTGGATGCCTAGCTTGCATCTATTTGCAGGACTGGGGCTGATCACCACAGCAATTGTACTTCTTTTATAGATATACACATCATACAAGTATTTCTATTCAGATTTCTTTACCTGTGTGCCCTGTATGAAAAATATATTTGTTGCAGTACATTACTTTTTCTATTCAGATTGCAGTTTACAACTGTAGAACCAGACTGAGATATTACTGGTGGTCCCTGGATTCGAACCATGGTAAGTGTGCAAAATTGAACTATAGGCCTAGTTCTTATCAGATTGAGCTAGTGGGAAGGTGTTGTGTGTTGCTTGTGACATTTCTATCTAGTACATATTTTTGTGCACAGTACTTTTATTATGACACGTTGCATTATTTGTTTCCCATTTTCAGTACAAATTATGCATACACAACAGACATTGGTGTCAATTGTTTGTGAAACATGTGCACATTAGCTGGATTGCACATTTGACTGTTTTACAGCTACATCCTACAATTTAGATTCCTGAGTACACAGTGTAGGTTTTACGTCTGCACCTAATAGCTTTATACATTTTTCAGTACATTCACAGCTACATACAGCTGAAATTGAAAGATTAACACAGGACAATGCTGGCAGACAAACAAGTAAAACACATTCTGATATAAATATGTACTGTTGCTTTTTTTCAGTTATTTGACATGTCCATTCTAAAGTATGCAGACAAGCAGTGCTAAATCAGTTCACCTCAGTTAATACATTCTGCAGGACATATACATTTCTATTTTTTAGGTACAGGTAAGATGACACACACCAGTGTTTTGGATCACCTTTATTATTTTTGACATACATATCTGTGTACAACTCAGAAATCCACAATTACTATTCCTGCATGATCTGCACAGCAGAATGCTTTTCATTTCAGTGTTAAAGTTGCCCTGACATGGCACTTTCTTGGCAGGTTCACTCAGACACACTCATACATATTCTAATATTTCTCTCCTGCATATTGTACCTTGTTTGCTACTGACAACTGTATTACACAGCAGCTGGGAATACTTCATTGTAATACTGGCAGCCTGACAGAGGCATTTATTCCTGACATTTACAGCACAATTGTATATACAGGCAGTATTACCATTACTATAATTTTGATTTCTTACTGCTAATATTAGGGGGTATTCTGTACTCACCATACTGCCAACACAGCCGGGCCAGTTGCTGTGCATGAGCCTCAACATTCTAGGACCTCTCTGTAGGAGCTGTATGGGGAGACATCGCACATTAATCACACCTGCACAGTCATAAGTTGAACTTTTTCCATAAATACATAAGACTGCATACTTACAGACAGGTGAGACATCCTGCGCTCGGGCTTCTTGGATCCACTGGTCTAAGAGTGCATCCCTCCTCCGCTTCACGTCATTATGGTGGTGGTGTACCTGCTCACAAGTCCGGGGTATGCCATTGGCACTTGTGAGATCACGTGCAAGCTTGTCCCAGGCCTCCCCTTTGTACTGCGAGCCCTGGTACTGGCCCTGCAGCAGCCTACCATCATGTTTTTTTACTAGAAGCCCAGCCATGATCCTGGACTCCTGGATGCCCCAACGTTGCGCTTGGAAGCAAACACCTTCACTGACACCAGACATTTTGGTCCTGCTGTGAGCAATCCCAAATGGTTATGGCTGTGTTCCCACCTGTGCAGTTTAAATAGTGCAGTTTTCCCACACTTTTTCTTGATTGGTCGGTTTTAATATGCTGAACTATGCTTAGTTCCAAACAAATTGGCATAGCAATGCTTACATCAGGGAATCACAGCTGAAAGCTGGTAAGCAATGCTTACACTAGCAAAGCATTGCTTAAATCTATTTTTTTCATTAAATTTATAAAGTACTTTTTACAGTTATAATTTACATATTCCCACCCCTACTGTGCTACACATGAGCCATATGATTGACATCTGTCATTCAATTTCCTTAAACGTTTTTAAATAAAATGGAAGATGGGGGATTTGAATCGAGCATGTTCTAAATACTAAATCATAGCAGTACCACTATGCTATAGCCGCTTGATGATGTTTTGTATCACAGTAGCACTTGTATATCATTTTCAGGATTTCAGCCAAACTAAGCATAGTGGCACGCCGCTCAAACAAGCTGTGCACTGCTTAAACTTTGGATTTATTTGATGAAAAACATATTTTTTTTGTATTTTTATTGCTTTCTTCATGCCCTCCTGCTTCCATGCATGTAGGGCAAGAGAGTATACATTTGATGGTGTGCACTTGAAGGCCGCTGCCTTCTAGGTGTTTGTGTTTTGTTTTGTTCTGTTTTGTTTTTTTCAGTGTCCATGAACACTGAAATGTTAGCTACTTACATTTCAGTGTCTGCGTACACTGGTTTAGTATATAATATTAGAGCCAGGCTCTAATATTATATACAGTGACACTCATTTGTGTCACAAAGTGTCATACAGCATTTTCTGAGTGAAGGGGGCATGTTAAATGTGCAGGCACTGCGGACACATGTCATTTAGGTTACATAGCAGCACACCCTCATGTATATGCAAGATGCTCTGCTATTCTAAATGGACACGAACCACTCCATGCAAGAATAGTCTTATTCTTGCATGGAGTTTTGTGAATCCTGGGAATTGTTTCTTTAGCACTCTGTCCCTCTGTCTCTCTGTCTCTGTCTCTCTCGCTCTCTCTCTCTCTCTCACTCTCTTTTTATTTGAAAGAATGACATTTTAATGTCTGGCATTATTGACTGATGAAAATCATTAGTGATTTAATTATTTTATGAGTGGCAGGAAAGAAATAAGATGAAACTGAGGGACATTCTGCAAATCTCTGGGCACTTAACAGTATGATTATTGTTCTGCCTGTAACTATACCTCTCAGCTGTGCAGACTTTAGCAAAATGTTCCTGAGATTTTTTCTTATTTTCCCTGTGCCTTGTAAAATATGGTAGGATGGAGCTAAGCAGCATAGCCCAATAGAAAGTATAGCTGCTCAGCAATGCTTTAGCAGAGATGCTTTCTTCTGTTGATATGTGCTCAATTTACAATGGGCTGTCCAATCAGTATGGACATATATGAATAGAAATGACCTTAACTTTTATACTGCAATACTGTACAGATTCAAACTTTTTTTTTTTAACTCTTAGATCTAGATTATTTCATAGCAATTAAATCTAGGCCTCCTAATTCATTTGTGATGATTTCTGTGAGAAATAATCACTCTTGACATTTATTGATTGGCCTGTGAGATGGACATATCGAGTTGTGAGGACTACAGCATCACAGAGGGTCAGGTGACCAGCAAATGATTATATATAGTATTGGGTTCTTCCAATACGCATCTTGATAAAGCCTGGTATTAACCAGGCGAAAGCGCTCATTTTGAATTGGATTGCTGTTCGTTTTTATTGTTGTCACATCTATTAAAGACAGTTTTCAGGATATTTCGTTGGTTGGTGGTCTTTTCTGTGGAATTATTGTACTTCTTGGTTTTGTGACTTACTGCACCTTTGTGTTTGTATTGAAACTATATATTATGCAATGTATATGCATATCAAAGATGAAGCTTGCATCCGAATGTACGTTTTTCATTATTTCAATTTCATTATTACCACATACTTATATTGCATGAGATATTTAGTAAGCAGTGGAAGCAATTTCTTTGGAGTGAAAGATCCCTTTGAATTCCTTGGAATACTCTGACTCTTAGTAAAGAAAAACAATCAATCTGGAAATCAAGTACTTGTTCTGTAAAGTAAGTTATCTTAGTTTTGATAGACAAATAAAAATGGCATTTCTACCTTCCCATTGCAAATTTCTCAGTTGTTTTTGTGGTGCAGGCTATATCAGATAGACCACCATTGTGGATGCATGTGCAACTACAATTCCAAATTAGCCGCCTTTGCATTTGATATATTAATTATTAAAGAGTACTATCAATACTCAATCATGACTTCCTTTTTCCTGGATGGATATCCTAGTCATATATAAGGCTACATCACTTTCAATAAAGACAAAACTTTACTCTTTTTAAACCTAGGATACCTTCCTTTATGACTTAATTCAGATACGCTTTGTTAAACTACCACATATTTTTCACAGTTGTCAGCATCAGAGGTTATTATATTAAACATGAACTTAAGAAAATATCTGAATTTGTTTCTTCAGGTATTCTTGAGATGAAAAAAACTATCAATTAAAGGTTTGATCATATTACTACAGGCACTCAGATGTAACAAGCAAGAGATAATCACAAAATTGTCAACTAAATAGAATACGGAATTTTGCTAAAAGCTAGCATACAAGAATTAATAGTAATTAATTAATAACAATCTGGAAATCAAAAAGTTACTAAGCTACTAGTACTGAAAGAAGACATAGGAGAGAGACTTATAAAATGTACCTTTTTATTTACAGAAATGTATAACCATTTATTTAATTTACTCTCTGTGATGCTGATTTGCCTCTTATTACTGACTGCATTCTTAGCAGTACTTCACATTAAATGCCTGTTAAGTTACATTTATAAATTATTTATTTATTATTTTATGGATTACTCTTTGGAATATCTATGATTGATTTATGCAATAACCCACTAGTGAGTACGGGTATATCAGGATTTACCCATGGTTAAAGTAGCTTGATCATGAGGGCAAAGGCCAAGTGATTAAACAAAGTCTGCAGTGGGTAAATCCTGATATATCCACACCCATGAGTGGGTTATTGCTATTATACAATGGCATTATTCAAGAAAGAAAATAATATCTTTGTATAGCTGCATCATAGTGGTCCACACCGCTGTTTCCCATTCTTATGCGTTTTGCCCATATGTATGGGAATTATGTTCCCAAGCTTACACAGTACATCAGTGCTGTTGAGGAGGAGCAATGGAGAAAAGAGAACCTCAATTGTTTTTTTTTCACGAAGAGAAGCAACAAAGAACAGAGAATCACCTTTGCTGTTTCAGGGTACATTTTCTGAAGGCTATAAAGACTAAGGTGGAGATTCAACAAAGCCTACACAGTAATTTTGACCATGTGGACATCACTGCATGATGTTCACATGGCTGGGAAAAATTTTAGATTCAGTAAACTCTGCATAGTGGTGTGCACTCACACGGAAACACAGAGACTTTTGTGGCATGCAAATCACAGCATAAGTAGCTGAATTGCATGCTAATGAAGGAAATCAATATGGTAAAGCAATTCAACAAGCTGTAAAGTAACTGTGTTGATTCCGTGCATATGTTGGCCATGTAAGTTTTCCAAATACAGCCATGGAAAGGAGTCTACTCGGAATCTAGAGCAAGTGATTGTCTGTACACTTGCACAGAACAGACCCTAACATATAACCCCACACACATAATGACATTCTCAGACATGTTATATGCTAGAAAATTATATTAACAATAGCAACAATTCCTTATTAAGTGTCATGACATAAATGCAGCTTTACACCACCATCCCCAAATGAACAATGCAATCGTAACTAATGTAGACAGCTGAAAGTGCAAACTCCATGAAACATAGATCCAAAAACCTGCATTCCTCTGTGCAGATATATATCTAAGTAATACCCTTCCTTGACTGTACAACTTTGGGCTCCCCTTCAGCTTTCCTGACTACCAACCTTGTACATTTAGGGCTGTCAGCATGGAGAAGATGCAAATGAGGTCAAGACTCATTAGAATTGCTGAATTCCAAAAACATGTAACCATGTAGGGATGTTCACTTCATAAACCACAATTCCAAGTCTAATTGATAAGGATGGTTTCTGTAAATAGCACAACAATCCAAAATAAAAAGAAAACAAACCCACATGGCAGAAAAACTTTATTAAAACACAAGTGTAGTTAAAAAACTATAAGCACTTTCAGCTGGGCTTTCTTCAGATACATAATTCCTTGTTAAATATTGGAAGATTATAAAGAGGGTGTGACCAATTTCTTTAGTCGATGCCTCTTCAAAACCATCTTTAAAGGAAGTATATCATTTAAGCCAGGTTCCTGGTCAGCTCTTAACTCAATAAAATCTTTGAGATTACCTTTCCTTGGGTTGTCATAAATTATTTGTAAAAACAAAAAACAAAAACTATGAGGCACATACTGAATTACATATTTCGATAACATTAGTGTTAACATAATTCTTAAGATCTCTTCTATGTGCCTGCATCCTAATTCTAAAATGACAGTTCATCTTCCCAATATAAACACCGGGACAGTCTTTACATACTGCAACATATATAACATGCTTTGTTCCACAATCAACAAACCCTCTCAGCTTGCAATTCCTATTGGTTACCGGATGTTGAAAGTAACTTGAAGTGTAAATATATGGACAAGCTGTACATCAGCTGCACTTAAAAGTTCCCTGTCTCTTAGCAAAGTTTATTTTCTGTATCATATGATTATCTCTACAAATAAGTTGTTTCAGATTTGGTTTGTTCTTAAAGCAGAACTGTGGACGATCGCCTACTATACGTTTGATTGATTAATCCACTGTCAATATTTTCAGTTCTTCTTTATTATATCACATATCTGCTTCACATCTTGACTATATGTAAGCATACATCTCATTGGATTAAACATGTTTTTTTCAACACATATATTATCCTCTGTGTTGTCCCTATAAAAGTATGGTTTCCCTTTGTTGTTCCTTTGTTGTTTAACATCCAGTAATATAGTCTAGTAACAAACAAAATAAAATTAAATAAAATAGAATAAAAATAAATATATACTTGATTTTTATAGGTTTGTAGCCTCTTTCATATAGATGGTTTGTAGTCTTCTCAGTTTCCATGTCATAGTTACTAGTATTTGTGTTCAACCTTGAATTACAAAGAAATTGACTTCTAACAACCTGTGGGAAAATATGTTTGGGATGCATACTTGTATGATGTAGGAGATGGTTTCTGCAACAAGTCTTATGTGACACTTGAGTCTCAATAAATCTATTATTATCTTTCATTAAAGTGATGTCCAAGAAATATATCATATGTAGAGAGCTATTAGGCACATCAAAATCTATAAAACTGGTGGTAGATTTAAGATAATCAACAAATAAGTGTAGTTGGTTCACATCTCCATCCTAAAGAAGAGATATGTCATCCACAAAACTCTTGTAGAACAACAAATATTTCTTCCAGATGTTAGATTCAGTAAAAATATAATCAGATTCCCATTGTGCCATTACTATGTTGGAATAAGAATTGGCACATGAGGTGTCCATCGCTACACCCTATTTCTGTATGTAGTATTGCTGTCCAAACAGAATGACATTATTCTCTAATATAATCTCCAACAGAGAACAAAGTTGTGTAACTTCTACATTCCCATATACTCCATTTGTGATTAAAGATCATACAGAAGAAATATGTGTGGTTCTACAAGAGATTTGAGGATGACATGTTTATTTTTTGATAACGAGATGTGAACCAACTACACTTATTTGTTGAATATCTGAAATCTACCACCAGTTTTCTAGATTTGGATGTGCATAGCTCTCTCCATACGATAGATTTATTGGATGTCATTTTAATGAAAGATAAAAATAGATTTATTGAGACCCAAGTATATTGGAAGAATTGTTGGAAAAAACATCTCCTACATCGTACAAGTATGCATCCCAAACCTATTTTCGCAAAAGTTGTGAGAAGTCAATTTCTTTATATTTCAAGGTTGAACACAAATACTAGTAACTATGAGATGGAAATTGAGATGGCTAGAAATCATCATTACGAAAGAGGCTACAAACCTATAGAATTCAATAATATATTACTGGATATTAAGCAACAAAAGAACAACAAAGGGAAACAGTACTTTTATAGGGACAAAACAGAGGGTAATATATGTGCTGAAAAAACATGTTTAATTCAATGAGATGTATGTTTAAATATTGCCAAGATGTGAAGCAGATATGATATAATAAAGAAGAATTGGAAAATCTTGCCAGTGGATGAAGAGATCAAACGTATAGTAGGTGATCATCCACAGTTCTGCTGTAAGAATAAACCAAATCTGAAACAACTTATTTGTAGAGATAGTCATATGATTCGGGAAAGAAACTTTGCTAAGAGACAGAGAACTTTTAAGTGTGGCCGATATACAGCTTGTCCATATATTTCCACTTCAAGTTACTTTCAACATTCAGTAACCAATAGGAATTACAAGCTGAGAGGGTTTGCTGATTGTGGAACAAATAATGTTATATATGTTGCAATATTTAAAGACTGCCTAAGTTTTTATATTGGGAAGATGAACTGTCATTTTAGAATTCGGATTCAGTCGCTTATAAGAGATATTAAGAACAAGTAAATTAGCTATCTTGTAAAGTCCTCTAAACCCAAGTCCGAAGCAAAACTAGCATCTCTAGCTAAGGATAATCAGGAGGCATTCTTTATCTACATCAGAAATATAAAAGGGAAGGGCCAGCTTTGAGCTAAACTAGTAGTGGATGGTACCACTCACACTGATACTGAGGACATTGCCAATCTGTCCCCACCTGACATACCCCAAAGCATACCTGTCACCAGTCCTCGACATAAGTTTTTACAAAGAGCAAGGAAGGGTAATCTCAAAGATTTTACTGAGTTACAAGATGCAAGATGGATAGCCGACTTAAGAGCTGATCAGGATCCTGGCTAAAATTATATACTTCCTTTAAAGCCAGTTTTGAAGAGGCGTCAGCTAAAGAAATGATTTTGATTGGTCACACCCAATGATTAACAAGGAAGTATGGATCTGAAGAAGGCCCAGCCGAAAGCACTTATCCTTTTTTAACTGCACTTGTGTTTTAATAAAGTTTTTCCACCATGTGGGCTTGTTCTCTTTTTATTTTGGATGTTAACTTCATGTAGACACTTCAACAATGTTCGTTTTGAATGCAGGGCAACAGTAAATGATGTCATCAGGGGATGTGTCGAGTTACACTTACAGAGGTGTACACACAGGTCTCTGAAGAGTAAAAGTGCATGTAAATAGTGCACAATTCACAAGCTATGTGTCAGCCTTAATATTATTTGCTAAAATGTATCATATCTCTCTGCAGTAAGTTAAAATGTAGTTTTAATTGTCCCTTTGTTTGCATGATGTGGCACTTAGCACAACCATGTGGAGTGTAGCAATGAATGGCAGGTTTCTCTGTGTTTGTCACATAATTATTTCTGTTGCAGCATATGTATGTGTAGGACTAAGGGTATAAAATGTCCTGGGTTCTACTACTGGGTCTGCAACCCTTCTTCAACATTTTGAGCTGCATGTTTGCACGATATCACAGGCATGGAGAAAAGTAATAAGATCCTCTATGTTCACCTTATTTCAGCGTCAGTGCACGCAGCAGTGCTTAGGTGCACATCATACGCTAAAGGGCATCAACAGAGTTCATATATTCAGTAAAGTAGCAGATGTTTTTTGTAGGTGTTAATGACAGCATAAGCAGATGATGTTCAGTACAGTAGAACTATTCCAAAGGCTATAAAGCATCCATTTAGCCCACATTCTTTTTTTCCTGCATACTTCAGTACCATGTGAGTAGATACAAGGAAATTCTAGGCCTGAAATAAAATTGTCTCAACTGCTACATTGGCGAGGTAAGTCCTGCACCTAGTATGTATTCTGTAATTATATTATGGCATAGCCTTGTATATCTTAACTGGGTGCAGTAATGAAGTAAATAGTGGCAGATTTGTGCAGAAAGTACCTTCATATGTAACAGCAGACACTTTTTTACTTATATGTGTATTTTACTTATATGTGTCCATTACTAAGGTTTACTTTCTTATTCCTCTCTTTCTTCATTTAACCTTTTGTGTGATGTGCTGCATAGTGCAAACAGCATAAATGGGTAATGGCTATGTTTATCAGGTTTGCTTGAAGTGCAGTGGGCCACCTATGAAGAAGATGGCCAAAAATAGTAACTGGATACATTCAATTAATGCCCTTGGCCATAGTGAAAATCTGGCTGGGAGTAAAGATGATACTGGGTTCTAGTAAAACATGTGCAACCTTTGTTTTACTGCTATGACATTGCAATTTACTGCAATGAAGTGCAACATAGACAACTATTTCCTCAACATTCTTGTGACAACAGGTGAAAGTGCAGAACTGCCATACACTGGTCCTGGGTTTGAATATACTATATACCATATAGTATTACTTTTACTGACAATAGCAATATGGTTCATGTTTGTGTATCACTTACTAACTCACAAACAGACATAACTCACATGTGTGTGTGCCTTGTTAACCATCGTGCAAATCCACTGCTCGCTACACTATGTAACTGTATACATGATGTTTTCTTATAAGTGTTTGTTGTCCATTTCCTTTGTATGACATAAAACTACATGTGGAAACAATGCAAATTTAGGACACATTCTAAATATATATCATATATTCCCAAGGGGGTCTACTTTTAAATCACGAAATAACAAAATCTCTAGTTTTGAAATACCGAGCTCAAAACATTGAGATTTCGGTATCTTGAAATTTAAAAGTGGAAAAAAAAATCTTGCTTTTTTCCCACTTTTCTGAGATTTAAAAAAGTTCAATTACAGATTTACTGTTCTGAACTGTTTGTAAGTTTCTTGGAGGCCATTGTTTGCTTGGGCTAAAGGGAAGTGTCTGTGTTAATCAGTGGCAGTGATAAACATTGAGCAGCCTGCCTGCCCCTGTAGGAGTGGTTAATGCCTTGAAATTGTAGTTTTATTGGACATTTTGAGTCAATTCCAAACCTCTTGATCTCCCTCTCTTAAAACCTGATTGCCTCGTGGTTTTGGCACCTTTTCGGACTTGTTGGCTGTTGGTGAAGCACCCACCAAGTGGAGAAAACGCTGAGAGAAGAAAGGAGCCACTTTTGAGATTTTAAGTATTTTGCTTCAGATTATTTGTTAAGTTTTTCTGCATTGCCGCCTACTTTTGAACATTTTTTGGCTTGATAAACTTGATTTCTGTGTTGGTAACTATATTTAGAACACAACCTAGAGCTGATTACTGAATTTCCTGCGTGCACTTATTTTTAAAATCGTTTTTTTCTTAAAACTTGCATTTGATCTGTCTCTGGCCTAGCACTCAAGTGTGGAGTCATTTACTGCACTGTTCTAATGTGTTGATACTTGTGAACCTCTGCTTTCCTTAAAAAAAAAACAAAAAAAATATTGCTTTTTTCCCACTTTTCTGAGATTTAAAAAAAGTTCAGTTACAGATTTGCTGTTCTGAACTGTTTGTAAGTTTCTTGGAGGCCATTGTTTGCTTGGGCTAAAGGGAAGTCTCTGTGCTCATCAGTGGCAGTGATAAACATTGAGCAGCCTGCCTGCCCCTGTGGGAGTGGTTACTGCCTTGAAACTGTAGTTTTATTGGCCATTTTGGGTCAATTCCAAACTCCTTGATCTCCCTCTCTTAAAACCCTCTTTTGCACGTTTTTGCACGTTTTTACGCATAGCGCAACATCGGGCAGCGCCGCCTAACTGGGTTTAAACTATTCCTATCTCCACAAAGTCTGCTCTTCACTTTTTCCCTTAGAACTGTTCTATCTCTCAAATTAAATACCATATTCTCATTCTAAGGCCCCTCACTGGTCCAAATAAGTAATCTTACAAGTTAGCACTAATAAACCATAAGCACTACTTACTCTTATACTCTCTACAATTACCTTGTCCCCTATTGGTCCATTTTAATTCAGTTCCCTATTTTACTCTAGCATGTCCAAAGGTCAGTCACTGGTTTCCTCTCCAGTCCAGCTGGTGAATCTGGGAATTTTGAGGCAATGTTACAACTGCCTCATGTACACGGACAACCCTCTCCTCCTCCAAACAGGTTCAAATATATGTGAGAAATGCAACCATATAGCCAAACTGGAGGCTGAGCTCTCTCATCTCAAAACTGGTGTATCCATTCAGGAGGAGAAGGTAACCTCACACAACACAATTCCAGTATCAC
The DNA here is from genome assembly GCF_019279795.1 of Protopterus annectens. Classification (NCBI taxonomy): domain Eukaryota; kingdom Metazoa; phylum Chordata; order Ceratodontiformes; family Protopteridae; genus Protopterus; species Protopterus annectens. Next base: position 1,056,126,211 of record NC_056728.1, read on the forward strand.
ATAGTCCCACCACAACAGCAAACCAAACACATAAAAACACAAAAACATACTCGGAGGCTCTAAATAAAATCTACCTAAGCAACAGAGACCTCCAAAGCAGACATCTGAGCAAACGCTACCCCAAAACAAAACACGTACAACAGATAGCACACAAAGTCAGTGTGTCAAGCAGTCACAGCCCTTAAGGCTGAATAACACACCTGATACTCTTGTAATAGGTGACTCTATTGTCAGATACACTGACGTCCTGCTCACCAGGATGAATAAAGAGAAGGTCACAGTGAGCTGCCTGTCGGACGCTAGGATCTGCCACATAACGCAAGCACTCAGGTCACTCCAAAGCAAATACAAATATGACTCAGTCATTGTACATGCTGGCATGAATGACCTGAGATGTACCTCCCTCGACTACATGAAAAGAGACATAGAGGAGCTCTCTGATCATGTAGCCCAGGCCGGTATGACCCTGACCTTGAGCAGCATCTTACCCTCACCTAGAATGATGCCACAGTATAAAGACAAAATGATCGATTTTAACAATTGGCTAAACTTTTGGTGTCATTCAAAGGGGATCCAGTGTCTATCAGCCTGGGATGACATGCTCAACAAGCCACATTGCTTCACTAGGGCCGGCTTGCACCTGTCACCCCTGGGCTTTCGGATATTGGAAAAGGCTCTTGCCACTCCCATAGTGCCTTTTTTAGGCAAGGCTCAAAAGTCAAACCCACCTCCGTAGACAGCACAAGGAACAAGAAACTAAGGGTAATGCTGCTAAACGCCAGAAGTCTTAACCTCAAGATGCATGCACTCGAAGCTCTCCTCAGTATGGAGAACATTGATATCTGTGCAGTGACAGAAACCTGGTTCAAGGCTCCAGAGAGCACCCCAGCACTACCAGGTTATACCTCATATTATGCTTTTCAGCCCTGAAACCTGGACCGAACCACAAAAGGAGGGGGGGTTTCCATATTTATCAACGATATCCACACCTCCAGGTTAGTGGCATTGCACGAAGTATCGTAGACCATCCATGTGCAACTGACAGTGGGCAAGACTGCTTTTCAGTTTATAGCATCCTACAGACCACCCTCTCAAAGTCAGGAATCCCACTCGGCTTTCCTGAAAACATTGGAGAACATGAAGATCTCTCCGAACACCATTATATTGGGTGACTTCAACTACCCAAACATAGACTGGGAGCATTACTCAAGCCCCAGCACCTTAACCCAAAGGTTCCTGGAATTTATAAACTCAAATGCTATGGAACAACTAGTCACCACTCCCACAAGAGGGAAAACATACTAGACCTGATCATTACCAACATGGGGACTCTATGCTCCATACCAGAAGTATATCCCTCATTGGTAAGATCAGACCATAAATTAATTTCACTGGATATCCACATCCCGACCCCACCCACAGCCCAGAAAACCACAGTGAAAAACTTCTCAAAAGCGAACTTCACACTTCTCAAAACTGAAGTGGAATCCTTCAAGGCCCCAGGGCCAGTGGAAACTACGGCCCAAACTGCAGAATCCTATATAAACGCATTCTACAGACATCTCCAGGAATGCATGGATCATGCTATCCCAAACAAAATCAAGACCCAATCATCCAAAGGCAGGCGTCCAGTCTAGTCGACCCCAGCCATAAATAAACTGTACAACAGAAGGAGGAAGCTACTACATGATAGAGCAAAATCCCAAAAAGGGAAGGCATCTCTGATCAGTACTAGCAAAAAATTACGAGCCCTCATAAAATCCTCCAAGGCCAGCTTCGAGAGAAAAATTGCACAGGACACTAAAGACAATCATAAGGCTTTTTTTTCAGTTATGTTAGGAACCTGGGATTCAACTCCCAGACTTGTTCTGAGTTGATTCTAAGTGACAAAAAATACACTGAACCCACAGACATCGCCAATATCCTGGCAAACAGGTTCAGTGCAAACTTCTCCACCCCCTCCCCCTCAAAAGAGCAGGTATCTATTCCAGCAGAGTGCAGCCTCCCAAACATCTCTGATGCTCAGGTGAAGGTCGCCCTCTCCAAAGCAAAAAACATTGCTTCCATGGGACCAGATGGCATCCCAGGTTGCATCCTACATGAACTCCAAGAAGAACTAATCCCGCAAGTAAAACTGCTGTACAATCTCAGCCTCACTACAGGATATGTGCCCAAAGAATGGCGTACAGCAACAGTGGTCCCACTCCACAAAGGTGGCGCCTCTATGGACCCTGGAAACTATCGCCCCATAAGCCTGACTAGCCTAGTCTACAAGGCTATGGAGAGGATCATCATGGAACTCATAAACAAAGACATTGGGGACCTACAGACACTAGATCCTACCCAATTTGGCTTCGTCAAGGGCAGATCCTGCCTTTTGAACCTGGTCGACTTCTTTGAAACAGTCACCAAGGCCATAGATGAATGGAAGGTAGTCCACACAGCCTATCTGGACCTCGCAAAGGCATTTGACACAATACCCCACTCAGGCATCATAGATAAGCTATCCAGCCTAAATATAAACCCCTATGTCACAAGATGGGTTGCAAACTGGCTCAAAGACAGAACCCACAGAGTCAGAGTTGCTGGAGCCATGTCAGACTCGAAACAGGTCACAAGTGGCGTTCCACAAGGTTCTGTCCTGGGACCTCTCTTGTTCGGTATTTACTTTTCTGAGGTACAGGCCAACGTGGGAGGACTATGGCTCACCAAGTTTGCAGATGACTGCAAACTGGGCGCCATAATTGACTCTCCAGCTGACACAAATATCCTTCAAAAAGGTCTCGCAGAGACGGATAACTGGTGCCAGAGCCATGGTCTAAAGCTAAATGCCAAAAAGTGTATAGTCATACCCTTTGGCAAAAACAATGTGCCCACAAATTACCACATAGGTGGTAACCCATTAAGTACAGAGAAAGTAATTAGGGATCTGGGGACCCAAGTTGATAGCAATCTCTCCTTTGACAACCACATTGCCAAAGTGGTTAGAAAGACCTTCTACATAGCCCACCTCATCATGAAAGGATTCACATCTAGATCAAGAGAGGTAATTGTGCCTTTATTCATCCCTCATCAGGCCCATCATAGAATACAATGCCCCTTTGGGATGTACCTTACCAGACACTTGCAGCAATTAAAAGACCCCAAAAGTACCTCACCAGGAGGATCAAGGGACTCAAACAGATGCCATATGCTGCTCGGTTAAAAACTCCAGCTCTACTCAGTTGCATACCGCCTACTTGAGGCGATCTATGCCTGACATATAAAGCTATGTCCAACCCAGAATTAATGGACATGCTCCACCTCAGTAAATCTAAATCCCTTAGAGCCACGTGCTCGAGGGACTTGAACCTCAGCACAGAAATAAATAGAACATGCTGGAGGGACAGATTCATAACCCAGAGGCTCCCTTCGCTCTGGAATAGAATTCCAATTCATGTTAGGCAGAGCACCTCACTGACTCTCTTCAAGAAAAATCTTGATGAGTGGATGGGGGATCGTAGGTTTGTCCTGGGGATTACTTCCGTGTCACTATTAGACAGAGGCACAGTAAACTAAACTTTAAAAAGGGCACGGTATACTCAAATCAAGGGGTGGCGTAAGCCAAACACAATCGGGCTAGGCTTATAAATGCCCCAGGGCAGATAGCCTAGTATGAACCTATGAACCTATGAACATAAACACAGCTAAAATAAAGTGTTTGTAGTGGGGCAAGCCCCCCTGCACCCCCTACTTAAATATACCAACTCCAAGATCGCACCACGGTGAAGACAACAGTAATGCTCCTGTTGCAGTTACAGTTCTCTTCACAGTAGCGCGATCTTGGAGTTGGTATATTTAAGTAGGGGGTGTGGGGGTGCATAGAGGCTTGCCCCCTGCAAACACTTTATTTTAGTTAATGTTTTTTTTCCACTTTTAAATTTCGAGATACCGAAATCTTGATGTTTTGAGTTCGGTATCTCAAAACTCGAGATTTTGGTATTTCAGGATTTTTAACTGGACCAATTCCCAAGACATACATGTGTTGTCCTCCCCCTCTACAACCAGTACAACCCTGGGGGCTCAGTATGTTTTACACACATATATCAACCACACTACAATGTGTAATATATAATGTTTGTGCTATCTCATGGACAGGACAAGTCAGTGGTGCTGACAACCTTGTTCTGCTAAACTCAAACATCCAACTATGCTCAATAAGAGTACTTGTGTTTTTACATAGCTAGGCTTCTACACACATAAGAGACACTCTACAGTTGGGCTACTGGCCTCATATGAATCTATGAATCTATATGCCACTACAGGCATCTCAATCTATTGTCCCCACATGGTCTGCTGATGTCATCTACCATAACTTAACCTCCAGCCATGTAAAATTCAGACTTGTGCCATGTTGCTTGGGTAAAGTACTGAGTTTTGTAGTCTGCATACTTAGATAGGTAGGGGTTCTGTTCTCACTGCAGTTAACTCTGTGTGTGTGTGTGTGTGTGTGTGTGTGTGTGTGTGTGTGTGTGTGTGTGTGTGTGTGTGTGTGTGTGTGTGTGTGTGTGTGTGTGTGTGTGTGTGTGTGTGTGTGTGTGTGTGTGTGTGTGTGTGTGTGAGAGACCATAAAATGCAGTTTCCACTAAAATCCCATAAATGGACAGTATTTTGATACTTGCACCTCATACACATCCATTTCAGGCAGGCCTCCCACTGTCTTCTCTCCAACATACACTGCTGATGTCATCCACTATACGTGGACCTGCAGACATGTGAAAGTCAGACTTATGCCATAGTGCCTGCATAGAGTACTGTGTTCTAGAGTCTGTGTACCTTAGATAGGTAAGGGTTCTGTTCTTTCTGCAATCAACTGCGTCCGTGTATGTGTGTGTGTGTGTGTGTGTGTGTGTGTGTGTGTGTGTGTGTGTGTGTGTGTGTGCATGTGTGCGTGAGTGTGTGCGTGTGTGTGCATGTGTGTGTGTGTGTCTTTACTCAACAATGTAGACTTGTTATTCTACAGTTACTCCAATGACATGGCTTGCCAGTATTTTAATACTTGCAGCTGCCTACACATCCATTTCAGGCAGGTCTCCAACCTTCTTCTCTGCAACATGCACTGCTGATGTCATCCACTATAATTTGACCTGAATCCATGTAAAAGTCAGACTTTTGCCTTGATGCTTGTGTATAGTACTGTGTTTTGTAATCTGCGTACCTTAGATAGGTACATTTTCTATTATCACTTCAGTCAACTGTGTGTGTCCATCTCTCTGTTCACCAGAGTATATGTGCTATCCTACAGTTGCATTTCCACTAGAATGGCTTGCTAGTTTTTTTAATACTTGCACAAGCCTAAACATTTATTTCATGCATCCCTCCCAACCTCCTGTCTCCCACATGGCCTGCTGATGCCATCTACTATAAATTGACCTGCAGATATGTAAAAGTCAGACTTGTGCTGTGGTGCGTGCACATAGTACTTTGCTCCGTAGTCTGTATATTTATTTATTTAACATTTGTTGAATGGGAAAATCTGACTAGAACAGAGCCTATTTTTCGGAGGAGGCCTGGGGAGAAACACTCCAGACACATGCCTTTGGAATCTGGTGGGAAACTGGAGGACTCAGAGGAAACCAAAACCAAATACAGGGGAGGACATGTAGACTCCACACACAAGAGCACCCTCAACCAAGAATCAAACTGGAGAACCTCTTGCTGTGAGGTGACAATTTTAACCCCAGCACTACTGTGCCACCTGTGTACTTAAATAGGTAGAGCTTCTATTCTCCCTGCAGTCAGTTTTGTGTGTGTGTGTGTGTGTGTGTGTGTGTGTGTGTGTGTGTGTGTGTGTGTGTGGGTGTGTGTGTGTTTGTGTGTCAGCTATTACTTGACATTACAGAGAGGCTTTTACACCAGCATGTGGGACACTTTTATCATCATATGCTCAACAGACAATGCTGATGTACCACCATATGCTCAACAGGTAATGCTGATGTAATCAGCTATATCACTTTATTGCATATGCAACCAGCCCACCAGGGGAGGATCAGACACAAGCCTGGAGCCCGGGGGCAGATGTCACCTTAGGTTCATAAAATTCACTAGGCTATTGGCCCTAGGAACTTTATAGTCATGTTATACTATTGTTTCCTTATCCACCGGCTTATATGGTCTAGACTTCCAGTGCAAGTGTATGATCAGCACGGACTGTCCTTATCCAAGAGGGACATGGGTGATACACCTGTGGTAAATGTATGTTCTCCCATCCTGTTTTCTAAGTTACACTTAAATAGGTTCATTAAAGAGCTCTGATTTACATGGATTGGGAGTTTGTTCCAGATGAGTGGCAATCTCCGGGAGACATATCAGTCTCTCCAACATTTCCTGTTAATGTCGTAGCCTAGGTTAAGATCCCTAGAATGAGTGAATTTTGTCCCAAGTGACTTGCAGATGTGCAACATTTCTATTAGGACAGAGTCTGAGACTGCTCCATATGCCAGGCACAAGTCACCTCTCAGCAGCCATACAGATGACAGTGACAGGGCCTTCAGTCTGTCCATGGAGGTCATGTGTTGCAGGCCCTGAATTGTCTTGGTGGGAAACCTCTGAGGTCTCTTCAGCTGCTGCATGTGTCTGGTGAGGTACATTCAAAAGGGGGACCGTTATACTCTATTAGTGGTCTGATGAGGGATGAGAACAGTTGAGTTGTAACATCCTTAGCTCTGGATGCGATGCCTTTACTTATGAGATGTGCAACATAGAAGGCCTTCCTCACCACTGTGGACACATGGTGATTAAAGTTAACATTGCTATCAACTTATGTTCCCAAATCTCTCAGCACAGGGTTTCAGCTAATGGGGGTGCTGTTAATATTGTAATGTGTAGAGACATCCCCTTTGCTGAAAGAGATGATAATGCATTATTTTGTGTTTATTTTGACTCCGTGGCTTTGGAACCAATCATTTGTCTGTGTAAGGCATTTTTGTAGTATGTCATCATTTCTGGGGGACTCAGTCATTGTAGTCATTGGTAACATGGTAAGCAACAGGCCATCTCTTTTCTCCTGGACTTCTGAGAAATGCATTCCAAACAGTAGGAAGCACAGATCCTTGTGGTACACCAGTGGTAACTGATCTGCTGCTGAAGGTGAAATCCCCAATTTTGACTGTAAGTGTTCTGTCAGGGATCCAGTTGCCTATCCATCTAGTGACATATGGATTAATTCCCAGCTGCGTGAGTTTCTCAATGATGCCTGAGTAGGGAATCGTGTCATAGTCCACCAGGTGTAATAAGCACAATCTACTCTTAACAAAGCAAATTGTGTTGGGTCAAGAGTTTGAAAGTCACCTATGTCTTTTTTGATCAGGTCCATGATTATTCTCTCCATGGCCTGGCAGATAAGACTGGTTAGGATTATGGGTCTATAGTTCTCAGGGTCAGTTGATGGACCCATTTTGTGCAAGAGAATTAATGTTGCCGTGTTCCACTCTCATGCGAAAAAGCCAGTACTTACACTGTGGTTGAATTGAGTGCCAACTGATTCCTTTAGGTCCTGTTTCAGACCATTTAGTAAGCAGCCTGGGACATTATGTGGTTCCATAGAGGTTGTGTTTTTGGCCATAGAGAGTGCGGTTATGACCTGCTCTTTGTAAAAACATATGTCGAGGACTGTTGACAGGTATGCTTTGGGGTATGTCAGGTGGGGACAGGTTGGCAATGTAAGTATCAGTGTGAGTGGTACCATACACTACTAGTTTGGCTCAAAGCTGGCCCTTCCCTTTTTTATTTCTGATGTAGATAAAGAATGCCTCCTGATTATCCTTAGCTAGGGATGCTAGCTTTGCTTCGGACTTGGGTTTAGAGGATTTTACAAGATAGCTAATTTACTTGTTCAAGCTGTGGAGGGTGTCCTTCCTCTGCTGAGTCAGTTCTTTCTTGTTATTGGACATTACTTTCTTCCACTTGTTGTATAACCTACTTATGCTTGAAGCCCTCCAGGCTGGCTTGTTTTTCTGTGAGGACCTTGTTTTGATCTGTTCAGGTTCAGCCAACTCTGTACACTTGGATAGGTGTTTATATAGGCCATTTGTGTACACATCTGTATAGCAGTCATTGTTGACAGTGATAGCAGGGGGTTGCAACTATTTGTGGCATTGCTTAGGAGGTTATAGTTTCCTTTGGAGAACTATAACTCCTAAGCAATGCCACAAATAGGAAATTATAGTTTCCTTTGGAGAACTATTTCATCCTTTCTGCTCTTGAGGGAGTGTCAGGTATGATCCATAATTTGAACAAGACTGAATTCTGATTCTACCTGACCAGGGCGGCCAACACACAGGGGTTAGTGGAGAGACCCCCAGTGTTGATAAGTACTAAGTCTAGGACATTCAAGCCCCTTGTGGGGATGCAGACTATTGGTTACAGAGCAGGTGTATTAACAAAGATAGGGAAACTTAGGGTGAGCGTGTTTGTGCTCATATATAACTCCTAGTTGATGGAAGGATAGTTGAAATCACACAAGGTGTTTGGCTGTATATTGAGTGACTCAAGTAGGTCCATGCAGGCAAAATGGCTCTCATGGTTCATGGTGGGGGATCTATTGCTAAGAATGATATGGAAGAGTTTTTTACTTACAGTTAGCTGGACTTGGATTAGTGCTCTGGACGTATACTGTCTGACCAGTCTTGAGGCGTATTTGTCTTTAATGAAGATGTATACAACTCTGCCTTTGGTTCTTTCATGCTCGTTTTGATGTCTAAATGTTTGGAAGGCACTGTAGACTTGCATGGCTGGTTTGCTCTCTGTGACCTTGAACCATGTCTCTGTGACTACACAGACATGGGCATCTTTCAAGGTAAAGAGTGCTTCTAGGGAGTGAAGTTTCTGATTTACACTCCTTGCATGAAGCAGCATAACTTTCAGTTAGTATTTAATGGATTTTTTTATGTTGGGAATTCAGATGTTCCAACATCGTCTAAAAAGGCCCCTATGGAGGAGGCAAGTACCTTTACCAATAACTGAAAGTCAAGAGGTGACAGGTGAAGACCATCTGTAGCATTGCAGTGTACCAGATACTGAATCCCCCTGGACTGAAAGCAGAAGCTAAGTCAATTGTTGAAGTCAGTCATGTTTTGTTTATATTGAGGCATCATCCTGGATGAAGGTGGAATGCTGCTTAGTGCTAGGGACATACCTGTCTGGGACAGATAATCTGAGACCTCAGTGATGTCTCTGTTAATATAGTACAGTGAGGTACATCTCCAGTCATTCACTGCAACATGGACTATGACAGAGTCAAAACAGTAGTTGTTGTTGAGAGACTTGACTGCATGCGTGATTTGACAGACCCTGGCACCTGACAGGCAGCTGACTGTGATCTTCTCCTTGCCCAACCTGGTGACGGGGACATCTGTGTGTCTCACAATGGAGTTGCTTATGACCAGGACATTTGGTTTTGAGGTGTTTTGTCTTAGGGGCTTATTGGCTAAAAACGGTTGTATGTATTATTATGTGAAGTGGATTTTGTTGGGTCTACATTGTGTGCAGTAGGTTTGTGCCTGGGAAGTCTCCGATCTTTAGGTAAGCTTGTAGTGAGCACCACCATGTATGTGAGTTTATATGTTATGAGCTTGTTATGTGAAAGAGGTGAAGTGTGTGTGCTGACAACATGTTTGAAATTTGGTTTGTTGATATGTGAGAGAATTGATTCCAAATTCATAGTATAAGTACAGCTCCCACGTGTTGTATTAGTTTGTTTTAGCATTAACTGGTTGTCAGTATACATGAGGCAACTGCTACATTATCTCGGGATGCCCATGTCAGTCAGGCTGCCTGGAGAAATGGTGGGGAAGTGTCTGTCCATTATGGAAGGTCTATACTCTAGTAACTAGTGGGGTGTGGTCTGGATGGATCAGGTGTTGCTGTAAGACTAAAAAAAGTGTCTTTGCTACAGATGGCTACAGGTAGAAAAATATGTCAATGTTTCACAATGGACAACTGAGTTGATCGCAGGCGTACCTCTCAACCTCTTAGACCAAAAAATCTGGACAAAGAATAAAATGATGGGGGGACAAATAGGGACAGATTTTAAATATTGCTCTTAAAAACTTAGAAAGTTTTGCATTAGCATGAATTTTCTGAAGGGTTTGGAGTCTTAAACTCAAATATTTGTCATTATTTAATGACTTCAATCCTCAGCTATTTGCTAGAAAAGTACAGATTTTAAGACGAAAACACCAAAAATATGAGGCAAAAATCTGGACATTCTGCAAAAATCTGTACAGTTGAGAGGTATGCTCACAGGGCAGCAGTGCAAGTTCTGAAGCAGCTACAGTAAACTGAGTGCAAACCTGGCCAAACACAATGCTGGAATACAAACAAAGTTAAATGATTTTAAACAATTAAACAAACGGAAAAGCCAAGACTGAATCTTATTCCACCAATCCCCAACTCAGATGGATCCTTGGCTGCAAACTTCGGCCACAAGGGTGCAGGGGGCCTTCTTAATGCAAGAGGGCTGGTTTTACTGCTCAAATGATACCAAACAGTGTAGATTCCGCAAACCTGAATAGAGCCTATGCCATACAATGCAGAAGTATTAGAAATTCAAAGTGCAGACAATCACAATCTCAACAGCAGGAAAAACAATTTAAATAAAGCAGCAATTCAGTAGAATATTCCAACAAGAGTGTAGACAACAAACCAGCTTAGTAGGGTGTAGACTATCCTCTCCTACTACAAGAGTCTACACCACAAACCTTTCTAATGTAAAATAACTGGTTTGGAGGACAAGTGCATAAACCACAACAAAGACATTTAGAACAACAGGCGCAATATGCATTCAACCAGCAATTCCCAGCTCAAAAGGGCAGAGGTTACCGTCTCCTCCCTCAAGAATGTAGTCTATAAACCTTCTTAATGTAAGACAACTTGCCTGAAGCCCATGTACTTAAACCAAAAGTAAAAGGCTTACAAAAACACTTACAATTTAATGCATTACCAGACCGATAACAGTGACATGTCTTTTAATCTACCCACATACATCATGGCATGTTTAGTAGGCCCAGTGTTATCCTGATGAGAAAGCCCTGTGGTCTGTCCAGCTGCTGCTTTGTGTCTGGTGAGGTCCGTGTAAAAGAAAGCATTATACTGTATTACTGTTCTGATGAGTCTAACTAGAGTGCTGTTATACAGTCCTGAAATCTGAATGTGATGGTGTGTCTTATGATGTGCACCATACATATGTATTGGAACAGATTAAAGAGAAAAATTATAAAGTAAGGAGACACAATTTAGTTCCTGATTTCACAACCCTTACAAGAAAATGCGCTGGAAAGTACTGACATAATGATGCTATCCACTGTATAATTTAGCAAGGCAAATATAAGTGACAGGTACAATTATCAGTTCAACAACACAAATGCAGATATACTAAGCACTTATGTAGCTATGCACCTTGTGCATCAGACACAAAACATTTGTATCCCTGAATCCAAAAAGAGAGAAAACAGGGATATGGCACAGTTACTCCTTGCACAGGGTGCTGGGGAGGGGGGCAGGAGGCATAGACTGACACAAAGGGTAGGTGAGTTTGTGTGAGTGAGAAAGGGAAGCAGGTAGGCTGTGTGTGTGTGTCTGTAGGGGTCCTCCATGTGAAAGTGGTGTGAGAGACTCTGCCTGAACCCAGTCAAGCTCAGTGCTAGCTCTACATCTGGTATATAGGACAGGTGTGCTGTACATGGTAGAGGTGACACTTAATTGTTGTCACCCCTGACCACAAGAACTGGCTCTGCTAGGAGTTGCTCTGGCATATCCACTCCTGAGCCTAACTGATGTCTGCTGGATGTGCTCACTTCACAGAAATTCCCAGGACCATGACCCCATGGCCTGCCACATCTGGGTATGGACAGCACACTTACTGATGGACCAGCGGAAATACTGCCACTATGGGGCCATTATTGGGCATGGCCATATTGGCAATCAGCAGATGTTGTGGCTGACCTACATTCATGAGAATGCCATTCCCCTCCCAGCAGTTGTTTCATTGCAGACACCCCTCATTCCAATGTGGGGCCTTCATCTGATCCAGTGCATCAGTGACATGGTGGAGGCAGTCATGCATGTCAGACTGTGCAACATCTACAACCCTGAGCATTTGTCTGGACCACCTTTCTGAGCATGCCTGTGCCTCCATGATAGCCCTAAACATATGTTGAGTGACATGGGAAGAGACATCTGTACCAAGTGAAGAAGGGACAGCAGGCCCCCCTCCAAGAACCGCTATCAATGCTTCTGCATGCCACCTCACCAACACTTTGGCTATGGCCACACTCAACAGGCACTGAAGCTGTAGTAGCCACATTTCCCTGCTCAATGTCATCGCCCTCCATCTGTCATATATCTGTGGTCTCAGTGGCAGGGTAGACATAGGCCTAATGGCTGTGTCTGGGAAAAAATAAAAGGGGGGTGGCTGGATGTCAACCTCTGTGTCAGATTCAACCTCTGCAACCCTGGAATGTGCCTCAGTTTTACCACCATCATCATCAGTGTCTGATGAGACACTGACATCAGGTGGCACAGAGCTCACACTCCCACTGTCATGATTACCTTAATAAAAAGGGAGAACCACAGGCATACATTAATATCTGCACTACTATGGAGCAATATATGCTAAACAACTAACAGTGCTGGCAGTACTACAGACAGTACAGCATTACACGCAACAGGCCTAAAATGACACATTATGATATTTCTATACATTAATCTGCAGTACTAAAATAGCTTTATTTGGCTTACCATCTCAGGAGGCATATGTCGTTGGATTGCTAATGGTCCTGAAATAAGATAAACAATAGGTAAGGACAGCATCATCACATTTAACAGTAAGATAGGAGATACTACATGTACTGCTCTATATCTGCATTTAACAAGAACGTGGCTGACAACTTCAAGCTGAGCTCATCACTGTACCAATCTTCAATCCTCCCCCCCAAAAAAAAAGACATGTGACACAGAACTAATTTTTATTTCAGTTGTTTTACTATACAACAGTATTCAACTGGTCATATTATAAAGTTTATATGGAAGATCTTCCCGGGACTAAGAAGGAGTAGTTCACACGTCAATGACATGTTGTGGGCCACTTTGCTGTGAGTTGTCATGTTGTAGAAGATTTGCCAGGAATTCCGCATTGGGATGAGAGGTGGTTCTGCAGCAAGCCCACCCCTGGTTACCCTCTGGTCTCGGGCAACAGCAGCTGCACTCCACCACACAGACATGATCATGTCAATGGTCCTGTGGCACACCTGCTCATAAGTCCAGCTGTGGCTGCCCATGGAATTTATGTTGGTAATGATCTGCTGCCATAGTCCCAGCCTCTCTGGCATATTAGATTGACCCTTTCCCAGAAGAAAAGCCCCACATTGATGGAGCACATCAAAAATTATAATATTCTCAGCCTCACTGAAGGGGGGGGGTCTGCTCCTCAGTGACATTTTCTGTCCTAAAACCTGACAGAATAATACACATAAGTATTGCATAGTTACAAAGTAACTGTTATCAGATAAACTGGTTAAGGTAGGCAGTCAGTAATACCCACTGGAAAAAACATAAAACCTTCTGCAGATGTGAAATACTAACAACAGGCAGGATGCAAAACAAGGGGAGTAGCAAGAGCAACTTATCCTTGTATGTGCCATAGCAGTAAGTCAGCTGTACTCCCTCCCAAACTAACATTCCATTCTATTTTGTGACATTACAGTAACATTTATTTGCTCCTCCCACCCACAACAGAACAGGCACATGAACCATATTGCTAATAAAACACATTTAAAATGCTGAAGACTCATTCCAATGACCTGACTCTGAAACAATTGAACATATGTATCACACAACTTACTGTTTTCATGTATTGTCAATCATTTGTACCTCTGAAATGGCTTGACAAACATGGTCATGCATCAGTACACTTCTAACAAATGCATACAGATAACAGTGTAAAAGGTTTTGCTTCACATTATTCATTAATATATTCCAGGATATGCATTATCTAGGTAACAAAATGAGAGCATACCTGTTGGAGTTCTATACTCCTCTGTACAGATAGCTTTGAAACTATTTTGCTTTTCTGAACATGTAGCAAGTATCCTCACCATCAATTTGGCTGGCTACACATTTGCTTTTTTATAATGGAGTAGATTATTAATGGACTACATCTGTCTATGCTATGTTTCAGAGATGCTAATTATAGTATGAGCAGCTGAATTGCATGCTAATCAACCAATCTGGTGGAGCTATAAAGCAACCACCTAGACTTCATGCTGGTTTTTCCTGTGGATTTCAAAAACAGTGGAGTACAGACACAGAAAGTCTACACAGACAGAATGTTAGGAGCTGCTGGTTAACTTCATATGTATGTGCTACAGGCTGCAGGCAATGTTGCTGCTGCTGCCAATAGGCCTAGTGTGAGACAGAGAAGAGTTTTTAGGTCACATTTAACATCATGACATACATGACATGGACACCGTATAGTACTACAGGGTAGACAGGGACAAAATACAAGAACCCTACGACCTTTGCCATCCTGAACTGAGAGCCACAGCCTTTTCCTCCCCATGTATTGGCTGTGTACTGCTTGCATCACAATCAGCCCTTAGCTAACACTGTGGCAACTGCTGCATTTACAAGGTAAGTCCTGAACATGTACTGTAATGTATAATGATAGTATGATATGTATCACTTGGTACAGTAAGCAACTACAAGGTGGGAGATTTGTACAGAAATGAATGTAATATGTGACAGCAGAGAGTTATTTGACCTGCATGTGTCCATTAGCAAGTAGTAGACCTCAGGCCTCAATGATTCACACATTAATACCTCCACATAGTAATAATGGTCACTGCATATCCTTGGTTTAGCACCATACACTTGTAATGGGAAATCATAACAGAGAGAAGTTAGAAAGTAATGAGATACACAGTGGTTTCCAGCTTTACCACCCTAACAAGATCAAATAGGCAGGATGCAAAACATGGAAATTATTAAGAGCAACATATCCTTGTTTTTGCCATAAAAGTAGCTCAGCCTGTGTCCATCACCCTCAAAAGAACATTATACCCTTGCATGTACCATGACAGGAACCCACCTTTGATTCCCAGCCAAAAATAGCAGTTTATGTTATTTGTGCCATCCAGCATTTCATTAATTTGATTGAAATGCATATCATCATGTTCCAAATTAATATTCTCACACATTTTAAGGTAAATAATATAGAATGGCTTGCACACTGCATGTCTGTGAATACTGGTCAGATAACTGATGAATGACCAAGAAAATAGAAAGGTCAGATAAAGATGTATATTTGCAAGGAATGCTCATAGCAGGTTGTATGATCACTAAGTGCACTACATCCAAATATATTGAATAGAATACTTTTAGAAATAACAGGTCATATCTTTAGATCAGTGTAAATTCAGTTGTACTTGGTTATTTGAGGAGTGATGTCATGTATTTGCTTGCAAAGCTGTTTGCGTTGCAAAGATGGATAAGACCTCCTTCCTGTTTTATGATGGTGCATTGCAGTGAGAGTTGAGATCCAGACCTGTCTAGATTAACTTAGAAAACTTCAAGAAAATAAGTTGAAATTAAGTGCTTTATGATGTGCTATAAAAGCTAGTTTCAGTGCAGCAAGGAGACAGGATGTCTAGAACTAGAAGTGTTTCTATTGTTTTAAAAGAAAAGTAATTACAAGGTTTAAAATGTAAAGTGTTTTAATGGTTTATGATTTCCTAGCAGTTGCACGTCTGAGAGATATATATTTCTAACACAGAGATGTTAAATTTCTGCTTAGCCTGGGAACTGAAGTCAGGTGACAAAGAGTGATGTCATCTAAACTAACCCAGCACTAATGTCTGATATTAATTTAAGAACTCTCTCAGAGGGAGACTATGCATTTTTTATCTTGTTTTGGACTTAGAAACATCAACTCAACCCTTCTGCTTGGATGTTGTCTGTAAGTAAGATTTAGGGCATAGTATATCTCTTAGATATAGATAGGAATATAATAAAGATTAGTTTAAATGTTTTCTGTATTTATTTGAGACTGTTCTGCAATGTTGTTTTAAAATATTTCCTGTGACTTTAAAATCTGAAGTAACTGTGTTTGTTTATTAAGTATTGTCTTGTTCTTTTATTATTTCTTATTAAATATATTTAAACCTATATTTGTGGCTGGTTTGTTTATAGATATTTAAGCTCTTAGAGTACTTACATATGTATTTGTTGACACTGTACAGACCACTCCTAAATAGATTTGCAAGTCTTGGTCAAAACTACCATTTTAGTAGCATTACACACTAGGATTAGACACCCTTTGTAAGGGCCTTAATAGTAGTTGATAAGTAGGGTGGCTGGTGGCAGCTAGTACTACCTTATAGTCTGGGTAGAAGGGTGCATAGCTAGTAAACCTGTAGAAGCCTTCCCCAGGAGTTTGTGTGTTTTGTATATAAATCAAATCTCAAAGTACATGTGTGTCAGTTACTTGGACAGGGACAAGAAGCACTGGTTGGGCAGAAAGGGTGCTGGATTTCATGGCTTGGCTACTCGGCTGAGGTATTAACCCTATAGCTGTGTCAGTGGGAAGTCTTATTGGGGATCTGGAGAAAGAGGGAGAAACCAGCCCAAGACTGACTTGATCTCTCTGTGCTCTTAAGGGCACTTTACTGTGCGTGTACTTGTAATCCTCCCATTGTGTACTTCCCTCACTGTTGCCAGTGGTGAGGATCGAGGCTCCTTGATTACTGGGCCAGTGCAGGGGCATCATACTAACTTTTTCAACTGTGTATGTCATAGATTGATTTTCCCCATTTCAACTATCTCTCCATTTGTTATATGTATATATATATATATATATATATATGTATATATATATATATATATATATATATATATATATATATTTTTTTTTTTTATTTTGTATGGCCACTGACTCCCCAATGCATCGCTTAGCACAAACGGCTTTGGCTATGTGCATTTCGTTAGTGTGTAAAGTGGCAGTACACAAACCAGACAAACAATTACATCACATTTATTGGTTAATTATACAGTTGTATCAAACTGAGCATTCATTTCTCAACTGTACTAGGAAAGTGCACATGCATTATTCTGGAGGCCAAAACAACAGTGCAGTATTACAGAGTAGTCATAGGTTGTGCCTTCAAAATCCACAGTTCACAAATATATAATACTGTTAAGTTTTCATTGATATTGTAGCGTAACATCAGAGCTGTAAAGCAGCATCATCACTGGCCTGCTGTAAACTGTAATCCATATAATTGCAACATTTATATGTGCAATGTACACACACATATCAAGGAATGCTTGCTGCATTCTGTAGTATATTGTGCATCTGTTAGGAGCTGAGTAATCTTACCAGTAAACAAGGTATTTGTTAGGAATTGGTAGTCTTAAAAGCAAAGGTAACAGAATAGAGTCAAATAATTGTAGCAATGCTTTGTATATCACATATTAAATTACTAATGTTCTCCCTTTTTTCTCTCAGCCCAACCCTACTTTCTTTTTGTTTCTTTTTTTTAGGTTTTTTTATATTTTTTTTCCCACAACAAAGTGTAGTAGGCCTGTCCTATGGAATCCTCCTGCCGCTCACTACACCAGCTACAGCACCGTTGCCCAGCACATCTGAGGCACAACATGGTAGCACTCCCCTCTGCTACCCCTGCACTACCTAGCTGCTCAGAAACTTCTGTCCACAGGATAGGCCATTGGTTCCCTACAGGATCAGTGGCAGAGGTAGTGAGTTTATCACGTGCAATGAACTACCAGTGATGGTTCATATGATTGTGCACCCCACAGTTGGTGCACGCCTACACTGGATTAAGACACTGCTCTCCATTATTGTATTAAATAATACAAGGAGATGCAGGTGTCAGATACTGCAGCCATTGGTGCAGTGAGTTGACAGTGATTCTCACTGTCACCCAACTTGACGTCCATGGGTTTGTGATATTCCCACCTGCATCCCAACCATGGTGTTCACCCTCCTCTTGTGTCCTTCACTGTCCATGTCTCTTGTCCTGTTTGTCTTGTCTGTCTACAATTGCTTCCTCATCTGCCCAACTTACATCACCCAGACATTTCTACATCCCTTCCCCAACATTCCTCTCTCTCTCTCTCTCTTAAAAAAATATGGGCACCTGTCCCACAAAAAATCATCCTATACATAGCTCTCCATTTTGCACACATGTCTTCATGACACACTTGATTTAGTCCAATTCCCTATACAACAGATTGTGTTGTGGTCACCCCACTCTCTGGAGGTGACAGTCAAAATTCAGCTACATTTTTGCATATATGTTCAGGTTTTATTCTTGAAGAAATTGATAGGTATGGTTCTTTCCTACATCCTTTCTGCACATTCCTTTCTTCCTTTCACCTTGTGCTTCCCCCTGCTTGGTCCCCATTTCACCACTTTTCTGTCTTTCTCATTTCTTTTCTTTAAAGCATAATTGCACAATGATGCACATTGTGCACTAATGCGTGGCTACAGCAAAACCACTTGTAAGTATTATATACAGATGTATTGGAAACCAGTACCATCTAGCCATATTTTAGACACTCCATACCAACTATCACATTTCGGAATTTGGGTTTGCATATGAAATTATTTAAAACTGTCACATACACTTGGATTTGAACCCAATACCAACTGAACACAAAAATAAAATGTATCACTATTTTAGGAGGTGGTACTACAGACTCATTTGATTAGCAGGTGTATTTTAGACACTGTATAGCAAATGGCAGACTAAACTGTTGTTGTATACACCTGCTACTTAACTGAATCTCTGGATGCAAGAATTAATGCACTTAAGTGATAAGTTCCTTTTTGGGGGAAAATGGTATATCTATACTTAATGCATTAAACTATTTTGGTAGTAACATTGCTTATTGGTAACATGGCACATTGCTGCTATATAAAACTAAATGAGTATCATGCAATACTGGTTCATAAAACAGTATAGGGGATTGTACAATGCTGTTTCAAACAAATTTAATGAAGAAGATACAACATTAATGATATAGGGAGCAGGCACAGGTAATACAAAGTGAAATCTTTCCTAAACTGTGTCAGTTGCTATTGATTATATTAAATACATCTGCAAGTTAACTGACTCGATGGCAGCAAGTGTTAATGCATTGTTGTTGGAGGAAGATGGCACTGGGTTTGAATACAAGTGTGTATGATGCTTTAAATATATATACTTATGTTGCTGCCATTAACTGTTGCCTTGTGTAAGTGTGCAGTGTATACCATCTTGCAATAATGATTTAAAGAAAAGAAATTGGGAAGACAGGAAAGTGGTGCAATGGGGACCAAATGGAGGGAAGAACAAAGTGAAAGGAGGGAAGTAATGTGCAGGAAGGATGTAGTTAAGAATCATAGCTATCCATTTCTTCAAGAATAAAACATGAACTTGACAAACAAGACAAGAGACAGGAACAGTGAAGGACACATGACATGGGTGAACACCATGGTTGGGGAGAGGGTGGGAAAGCCAGGTCCCATGCATGTCAAGGCAGTTGACAGTGATAATCTAGTCCTCACCCAGTGGACTGTCATCACTGTCACCACTACTGGCTGCAATGCCTGACATCTGCATCTCTTATGATTATTCTGCATGAGGATGGAGGTCAGGAACTCCATCCAATGTAGGCATGTCCCATTGTGCAGTGCACAGTCCTATGCTCCATTCCTGGCAATTCCTGTCAGGTGATAAATCCACCACCTCCTTCACTGCTCTTTCAGGAAGCCACAGACCTATCTTGCAGGACAGAGCTTCCTGAGGGGCTGGGTAGTGCAGGGGCAGCAGAGGGGTTGCTTCCAGGTTGTACACAAGACATGCTGGGCAGTGGTGCTGTAGCTGGTGGAGTGAGAACAGGTGGATCCTGTGGAACAGGCATAACCTGCTGTTCTGTGAGAAAAACAAAAAATAAAAAAAATTAAAAAAGTGAAAAGGGTTGGGGTGAGAGAAAAAACAAGTACATTTGTAACTTCATATGTGACATGCATAGCGTTGATACAATTATTTGACTGTATTCTGTTATCTTTACTTTTAACACTACAAACTCCTAACAAGGTTCTTCCTTACTTTTAAGATTATCCAGTTCATAACAGCGGCACACTGTAGTACAGATTGCAGCTACCAATCCTTGATGTGTGCATATATTGCACATATGCATGTTCCAATTATACTAATTACAGTTTACATTTGTGCCGCTAGTGTAGAGGTATGAAGTTAAATTCCAGTAATAATGAAAACCTAACAGTATTGTATATTTGGGAAGTGTGTTTTTTGAACCCACAAATGATGACTACTTTCAAATACTGTACTATTATTTTGTTCTACAGACTACTGCATGCATACTTTCCTTTTACAATTTAGAAATACATGCTCACTGTTGATTGAGAATATGGCACCCTTGCTTTGTTCTACAGACTAAGGCATGCATAGTTTCTTTTACAGTTGGAATTTACATGCTCCGTTTGATGCAACTATATTTAATATCACCTAAGCGGTCCTTAACATTTAATGCTACTAAATTACTATACAAATTATTATTATTATTATTAAAATACTATTTAGACAGTACTGATCTGATGCAGGCATACCACATGCTTCTTGCATCCTTACTAAATATGTGACATGGGACCTAAAATTTGAGGCTCACTCTGTAGCAACTGAGGAAAAAACACAACAAACCACAATTATGAATACCAGTATTGACTATATTCAGCTTTTAACTGTTAAATTACTCACTGAAATTGATACTTACACATCTGTGGGGTGTCCCCTGCACTAAATTCTCCATTCCAATGGCCAAGGGTATCCCACTTCCTCCTCCTGAGGTCATCAAAGTGATGTCTGCATTGCTCACCATTGTGGGGATACCTAAAGCACTGATTAAAGCCATGGCAACACTATTTTAGGCTTCTGACTTGTATTCTGAGCCTGAATAGTTCCATTGCAGCAACTAGGGTCCATGTTCCTTAACAAGGATTCCAACAAAAACTTTGGACTATTAGACCTTAAAACACAAAGGTGAAAAATACTGCTCCAAAACCAAAAAAAAAAAAAACACAGTAACAGGATACTTCAGAGACTACTGGAGCCAATAAATGCAATAAATAGCATCAAATACTTTTATTACACTTTCATCAACCAGACTTCTTCAGAATAAAATCACATAAACAAAAAAAAAAAAACCCTCCCTTTTATACATCATCAAATTGTAAAACAATCAACCAATTAAGATTCTTAAAGTGCTACAATACCATAAGTGTATTTTAAATTAAATACACAAGCAAAAACACATAAAATAATTCAATTCATCTAAACAATTAATTGAATGTTCATAAAGTATTGCACTTTTGTACTTTTAATATTTTATCTTTCAAAAAACATTTTATGTTAATATTATCATTTAATCCAGGCGGTTGATGGGCACACAATTCATTTGCCACTTTGCTTCTATTTTTTCCACGCTATTTTTATAATTCCCTCTTAAATCATGTGGTACATTTTCAATGACAGAGAACAAAAACTTGTTGTAACTAGGACAAGCTTCTGCATGCTTATACAAGGCACTGTTGACTTCTTAAAGCCTAATGTTATACAAATACCGCACTATTCCTGAAACTCAAAGTGACTTATTAAGAGCATTGATTTTTGATGTAAAAATAGAGTGGAAAAATACACTTGATTTACAACTAGCACACTGGCTGTCCAATCAGAGTGCACATTTTTGAATAACAATGACCTGTCATTGTATAATTATCGATATGCATGCATGAATTGATTTGTTTTTTATTGCAAAACTTCATTGAGCTATCTTTTTTTTTTAATGTCATCCATTAGTTCATCATAGGGCAGTAACATCAGAAATACATTTATTATTTGAATAATAATTTTAATCATCATCATCTTTCAGCTGTTCCTGTTAGGGGTCGCCACAGCAGATCACCTGTTTCCATTTCTTCCTGTCCTCTGCATCTTGCTCTGTCACACCAACCACCTGCATGTCCTCTCTCACCACATCCATAAATCTTATCTTAGGCCTTCCTCTTTTCCTGTTACCTGGTAGCTTCATCCTTAGCATCTTTTTCCCAATATACTCAGCATCCCTCATCAGCACATGCCCAAACCAACGCAATCGTGCCTCTCTGGCTTTGTCTCCAAACCTTTCAACCTGGGCTGACCCTCTAATATATTTATTCCTAATCCTGTCCACCCTCGTCACACCCAGTGCAAATTTAACATCTTTAATTCTGCCACATCCAGCTCAAACTCCTGCCTTTTTGTCAATGCCACTGTCTCCAACCCATATAACATAGCTGGTCTCACTACCCTCTTGTAGACCTTCCCTTTCACTCTTACAGGTACTCGTCTGTCACAAATTACTCCTGACACTTTTCTCCACCCACTCAATCCTGCCTGTACTCTCTTCTTCACCTCTCTTCCACACTCACCGTTACTCTGAACTACTGACCCCAAGTATTTAAACTCATCCACCTTCGCCACCTCTACTCCTTGCATTCTCACCATTCCCCTATCCTCCCTCTCTTTCACACACATATATTCTGTCTTAGTCCTGCTGACCTTCATTCCTCTTCTCTCTAGAGCATATCTCCATCTCTCCAGGGTCTCCTCCACCTGTTCCCTACTCTCACTACAGATCACAATGTCATCTGCAAACATCATAGTCCACGGGGACTCCTGTCTGATCTCGTCTGTCAACCTGTCCATCACCATTGCAAATAAGAAAGGGCTCAGAGCTGATCCTTGATGTAACCCCACCTCCACCTTAAACGCATCCGTCACTCCCACCGCAGACCTCACCACTGTCACACTACCCTCGTACATATCCTGTACCACTCTTACATACTTTTCTGACACTCCTGACTTCCTCATACAATACCACAACTCCTCTCTAGGCACCCTCTCATATGCTTTCTCTAAGTCTACAAAAACACAATGCAACTCCTTCCGACATTCTCTGTACTTCTCCATCAACACTCTCAGAGCAAAGATCACATCTGTAGTGCTCTTTCCTGGCATGAAAACATACTGCTGATCACTAATCATCACGTCCCTTCTTAACCTTGCTTCCACTACTCTTTCCCATAACTTCATGCTGTGACTGATCAATTTAATCCCTCTGTAGTTACAGCTCTGTACATCACCCTTATTCTTAAAAATCGGTACCAAAACACTTTTTCTCCATTCCTCAGGCATCCTCTCACTTTCCAAGATTTCATTAAACAATCTGGTTAAAAACTCCACTGCCATTTCACCTAAAACACCTCCATGCTTCCACAGGTATGTCATCTGGGCCAACAGCCTTTCCATTCTTCATTCTCTTCATAGCTATCCTTACTTCCCTCCTTGCTAATGCATTGTACTTCATGATTCACTATCCCTACATCATCCAACCTTCTCTCCCTCTCATTCTCTTAATTCATCAACCCCTCAAAGTACTCTTTCCACCTCCTCAACACACTCTCCTCACTTGTATGTTTCCCTCATTATCCTTTATCACCTTTACCTGCTGCACATCTCTCCTAGCTCGATCCCTCTGTCTAGCCAATTGGTACAGGTCCTTTTCTCCCTCCTTAGTGTCCAACCTTTCATACAACTCTTCATATGCCTTATCCTTAGCCTTCGTCACCTCTCTCTTTGCCATGCACATCTCCTTATATTCCTGTCTACTTTCTTCATCTCTCTGACAATCCCACTTCTTCTTTGCCAACCTCTTTCTCTGTATACTCTCCTGTACTTCCTCATTTCACCACCATGTCTCCTTGTCATCCTTCCTCTGTCAAGATGTGATACCAAGCACCTTTCTAGCCATCTCCCTTACTAGCTCTGCTGTAGTTACCCAGCTATTTGGTAACTCTTCACTGCCACCCAGTGCCTGCCTTAACTTATCCCTGAACTCCACCTCAATATTAAACTTTTTCAATTTCCACCACTTGATCCTTGGTGCTGCCCTCATACTCCTCCTCCTCTTCTTGATAACCAATGTCATCCTACAAACCACTATCCTATGCTGCCTAACTACACTTTCTCCAGTCACCACTTTACAGTCTCCAATCTCCTTCAAACTGGCCCTCCTTCATAAGATATAATCCACCTGTGTGCATCTTCCTCCACTCTTGTATGTCACCCTATGCCCCTCCCTCTTGTTAAAATACGTATTCACCACAGCCATGTCCATCCTTTTCACAAAATCCACTACCATCTGAACTTCTGCATTCCTTCGTTTAACACCATACCTACCCATCACTTCCTGATCCCCTCTGTTCCTTTCACCAACATGCCCATTGAAATCTGCTCCAATCACCACTCTCTCACCCTTGGGTACAGTCATCACCACTTCATCCAATTCACTCCAAAATTTTTCTTTCTCATCCATTGCACACCCAACTTGTGGAACATACGCACTAACAACATTCATCATTACATCATCAATTTCCAGCTTCATAAACATCACTCTATCCAACACTCTTTTTCCTCCAAAACACTCTCAACATACTGTTCCTTCAGAATAACTCCTACGCCATTTCTCCTCCCATCCACACCATGATAAAACAATTTGAACCCACCTCCAATACACCTAGCCTTACTCCCCTTCCATCTGGTCTCTTGCACACACAATATACCAATCTTCCTTCTGTCCATCATATCAGCTAGTTCTCTCCCTATACCAGTCATACTGCCAACATTCTAAGTTCCGACCCTCACTACCACAGTCCTAGCCTTTCTCCTCTGTTCTTGCCTTTGGCCATGCCTTCCGCCTCTTCTCCTCCTTCAGCCAACAGTAGCCCAATTTCTGCAAGCACCCTGTAGGTTAACAGTACTGGTGGCGGTCGTATGATTTCTTTTTTTTTAAAACAAGTTTATTATTTTTAACAAACAAAATAAATATTATAACAATCTTATACAAGCAGTTAATATATAAACAATTATAACATTTGATAAAACAACCAAAGTATTTACAAAGGCATCCACTGCAAATCAAATCAATTAATTAAACTGTAACATCTTACTAATGAAACTAAGACTGTTTTAACAAATTTTGTAAAGTATCCCATATATTATAGTAAGATGTTTTCCTAATGGTTCTTGACTTTATTGTCATTAGTTCCATATGACATACTTCAATCATAACATTTTATATTCATTAAATGAAGGAGGAGTATCTGAAATCCAATTTCTGGTTATTATTTTTCTAGCCACTGCTAGAATAGACCATAATAAGGGAAGCTTAACTTTTTTAACACATTTAGGAACAGGGGTGTTAAATAATATAAGTGATTTAGAGACTGTAAAATTATCTGTGAAAAGAGCCTGCAAAAAATCATTGATTAACATCCAATATTCCTTCAATTTTATACAGTCATAAAACATATGAGCCAAATCGGCATGTATTTCTACATTACATCTCTTACATATGTTGTCTTTATTGTTTATTTTATTCATCATTAAGGGTGTATAGAAAGATCTATGTAAAAATTTCCAGGTAAAAAGTCTCCAATTAATAGAAGAAGTAGTTTTATAAGCAGATTCTAGTATATATTGTTTATCTTGTTGTTTTGGTGATTCACCATTAATGGAAATGAAATAATTCCAGTAAGTATCTGAACTGTAATGTGTTTCATCTCTAATAATTTTATGTATGTGTGAGAGCTTACCTTTATCAGAAACCCTATGTTGTAAATTTAATATCAAGTAATCAATCAGAATTGGCACAGATTATTTAACTGTTAAAGACATTAAATCAAGTTTATTAATAAGATTTTGTCTAAAAGTCTGAATCTCTAACCAACATGTTTCTCTCAAATCAAATTCTTGCTTTAAGAAGTCTAAATTTTTTACTTTATTGTCAGACAGCAACTGATACCAATACTTTAAATCATTCTCTGTAACTAGAAGAATTCTTTCAGGGGTGGATGATAAAAGAATACCTTGTGTATACATTATAGGAAATAAGATAAAATTCCATTCCTTATACTTAGGATGCATAAATATAAAATTACAATATCTAATAATAATATTTAATGGGTAACTAGCTATATATTTTGGTGTAATAGATGAGGTACAAAACTATTTTAGTAACCATAACATGGGATTATTTACAATAGTATTTTTGTGTACTAATGATATTTTCATGAAGTGCATGCTAATTAGTTCCCAATATTCCTTCCATTTTGCAACATATTACTGATCTATTAGCAATGATATAACTTTTATAATAGAAGAGATAGCATATAAATTAAAGTCTGGAAATGATATGCCCCCTTGAGACCAACTATTAGTATGATTTTTTAATGCAATCCTAGGTCTATTAGGTGCCCATAAGAAATTTAACATTTGTGAATTCAATTTCTTAATAATTGTTTTTGTAGGTGGGAGTATTATTGATTGTATTATGTATAATATCTTGGGGAATATTATCATTTTAATAATTGTGAGTCTTTCTTCCATGGCAAAAAACATATTGTTCCAGCTATTGAAAAGATTTTGTATATTATGAAGACAATTACTATAATTATTATGTATAATGGATTTTATATCTTTAGTTAATATTATGCCTAAGTAAGTTATTTGACCTGAATTGGGTATATATTTGAGAAAATCATTATTGAGAACATTATTCCGTGTATATATTGGTAATATTTTAGTTTTTTCTTCATTAAATACCAAACCAGAAATATTCTTGAAATCTGTCATCTTGTCAAATAATGAGCGCATAGAAGAATTTGTTCCTGTTGATGTAATTAGAACATCATCTGCAAAAAGTTGGATTTTAAATATTGTATTTTCATCTATATCAAATCCTTTTATATCATTGCTGTTTCTAATCAAATTAGCCCAAGGCTCCATTATTAAAGTAAATAATAATGGTGAAAGTGGACACCCTTGTTTTGCACCTTTTAATATGGGTATTTTTTGTGAGACATATGTTCCTATTTTAATGTAAGCCAATGCTCCTTTATATAGATGTTCAATTAAATTCACAAATGCATCAGAGAAATTTGTACATTTCAATAAAATAAACAAATAGTCCCAACTTACTGAGTCAAATGCTGAACCTATATCAAGACTAATAAGTGCTAAGTCTTTCTTTTTTCTGTTTGCATAATCAATTAGCGTTAAGGTTCTCCTTATATTATCAAAAGTATTTCTATTTATAATAAAGCCTGTCTGATCTATATCTATTATACCTGGAATAATTGTCTTTAATCTGTCAGCAAATATATTCATGAACATTTTATAGTCAACATTAAGTAATGAAATAAGTCTATATGAAATGCATCTGGTTGGGTCTTTATTGGGTTTCAAAATTGGTGAACTAAATGTGTATTGCCAGGATGGGGGAGTTGATAACTCATTTTGAGCTGAAATGAAAACCTTATGTATTAATGAGTAAGTACTCTTAGGAAGAATTTTATAAATCTCTGGAATAATACCATCATTACCTGGTGCTTTATTTGATTTAAGTTTATTTATTTGTGTGATAACCTTTGTATATGAAATATTTTTATCTGTTAATTTAGTCTGCTGTTTATTAAGTTTTTTGTTCATGTTTGTAACTATAAAGTTCTTTATTTTGTCTTTAGAATCCATATTAATGTTATTATGGTTAATGTTATGAAAGTGATTTCTAAATTCATCTAATATTTCTGGTAAACTAGAAACATTCTTCTTTTTCCTTGGAGAGAAAATTTCTTTGATGTGATTTTGTTTATTCAGCCTTTTTGTTTTATTTTTAAGTTTATGTAAATATTTGGGACTTATTGAGTAAGACAAAAATTTATATTTCTCTAATGTTATTTTGACTTTGTGACTTAAAATTTCTTTGTATTTCTCATTTAATTTATTTATTTCCTCAATGACTTTTTTGTCCATAATATTTTCTTTATTATTATGTTTATATGAGTCTAACTTGTTTTGAATGTCTATTAATTCTCTGTCCCAAGATTTCCTTTTATTATTATACCATCTGATACTTTGTCCATATAAATATGATTTTAGAGCATCCCAAATGTAAATAATGGAGATGTCAGGTGTAGTGTTTAAGTCTAAGAAATGTTGCACCTCTGTAAGTATATAATCTTTATAATCCTTTAGTTGAGTTAAGTATGCTGGTATTCTTTTAATCTGAACATTATAAGTACTATTTACCATAAATTCAAAGACAATTGAATTATGATCTGATATAGGACATGAAATGATCTTAGAATTAATTAAGTCTGTTACCAGTTGGTTAGAAATAAAGACTCTATCTATTCTTGAATAAGTTTTATGTCTATTAGAAAAAAGTGTATGGTAATGATTTAGAATCTGCCTGATTATTAATATCATTCAAATGATATAAGTTAATGAAATCCTTTAAATGTTTTGCATTAGATGTGATTTTCCTTTTCCTATAGTAGTAGTGTCTTTTCATGCAGAATACAGTTAAAATCTCCTGCTAAAATAATATCTCCTATAGAGAATGATATAATCTTATTGAGATGGTGTTTCACTGTATTAGTGCCAATTCCTGGAATCCAGTATACATTAATTAATGTATATATTTTCCCATTAATCTGTATTGTGACCATACAGAACATTCCTTTATCATCTTTATAAGACTTAATAGTTTTAGGTATAGGCATATTTTTGTTCCATAAGATAGCCACTCCTCTTTTTTTCTCTGTGTGTTCTGAGCTAGCCAAGACTGTATATTTATTAGTGGCTAATTTATCTATATCTTTTTTTAGGAGATGTGTTTCTTGAAGGAATATTAAATTGGCTCTATGTAGATTAATATATCTCATTAAACTTGCCCTTTTACATGGGTTATTCAGTCCATTAATGTTTAAAGAAATTCCTTTTAAAGCTACCATTTAACTGTTATAAATATATAAAACTCATAATCAGAGTAACATTTACTAAAATAAGTAGTATTATGTCTCCTCCTTTAGGTATTCTATTAATTACAACTGCATTTAATGAAAATCTTATGGAATTTTGTTTAATTCTAACTCTTGTTTGTAGTGACAATGAGTCTATAAAATGTAATGTGGATGTCAAAACTATATACACATGATAATAATCAGGTGAAAATATTGTTTGGATAAAACAATGCATCCAGCCTGGAGTTAAAAATTCCAACTTCGAGTAGCAAATACCACTCAAGTTATCCCCCTATCCTAAGCAGCAGTACTCCAGCTGCCACCAAATTACTTCAATACTAACTATTATCAATTAAAGTTAACCTCATTTAATTTGATTATCTATTATAGCAAAGCTTAAATAATTTATATAACAGCTTCATATAATCATATAAAACATTTATAATCAACTAATATTGCTATGTACATCTATTCTATATAATAAATTCATAATCATAATAGCATTCTAACAATCTTGAAAGTGAGAGCTGAGAAGAGAGAGAGAGAGAGAAAGAGAAAGAAAAAAAAAAAGGAGGAATACCCATATGGTAGTTTAATAAAATTTGTAATAATAAGTTCATATTATATGTTTATGCTCAGTTGAATTCAATAACATTTGTTATCTCAAGCTATCATGACTCAGACATTACTTATATTAGGGTATACCCATTTTCTGTCAAAGCAGTACTGTTAGTAGTTTTAAAACTTTAAATTACATGCACAAAAAGCTTCCTTCTTATACTCATTCTTATCATATAATAAAATGAATATTCACAATATATAAGTTAAAAGAACATACTACACAGCAATATTGATCCCTGGTTATACATAAATCATTGTGATGAAAGCCATCTGTATCCTATATATCTGCACTGCAGCTTTAAAATGTATCACATGACATTTTCTTCTGAAATATAATCATAATAATGCACATACTTGTCTTTTAGTCAAGGCAGATGCATTATAACATTACATATCTTTAAATCATATGCATCTATATGTTTTAAGGTGCAGCAGTCATATAAGCTTTCAAAAACATTTGTGCATGAGTTTTACCTTCTATGCCTTCTAAATTATCTCATTTGTTTACTATGGCATATTAAGTCATTTAAAATCATTATAACTTTTATATTTTATAAGTTACATCTTAAATAAATAAATTATTATAAAGAAAAACTCACATTTTATTGTCATAAAGTTCGTTTTTCATCACAATACTGCATTTACAGCAGTTCTACTTCCTGAAACAGTTTACTTCTTGAATTTGCGATGAGTCTGTGTGAAATCAGGGGTCAAAGTTCAAAATGGCTGCTTTCAGCTTCTCTGCGTGTTTTCTTGATGTTGAAGCTTTAAAAACGACTCCAGGACATTATTCACGAGGATACACACACCCAAATTGTCTCCCATAACATTCTGGTGGGAATTTTAATAAAAGTAAGTGACAGACATTCATTTTGTAGTGCAAATGGATCTATGCAGTGTAAAACCTTCTCGAAGCACTTCACAAGTCATTGCAGTCTCTATGGCAGTGAAACCAAGCCTTCAATTGTTTAACATAAACATAACTTATTTTTATATGTCCCATTTCATTTTCTCATTCAGAGTTTGTTACATACACATATCATTATTATCAGAACCTTATTACCCTATAAGTAAGAGAGAGAGAGAGAAAAAAAAAAAAAAAGGTACCTACAAAGATATTTACTTGCTGTTTGTTTTAATAAAGTAAAACCTGAAACATATTACTTTCAGACACTTTTAGTTCTAGTCAACTGCAGTTATATCATGACATATTATTTGATATTATATATTTAAGCAATTTAGTCATGGTGTAATAAATAGCAGTAACATTTAAACAGCATAAATAATTTTAAAGAGATAATAGATTATTTTCCCCTTATTTCCTTCTTTTCATCCTTCCCATCTCCCTGCTCTCCCCCACCCTTCTCTAGATGTTTAGTTTAAAGAGAATGCCATTATTTAAAACAAGAAAAGAAAGGAAATGTATCAAATTACTAACCTTAGGTCTCTTTGTCACAAAAAAGAAACAAGTTGATTCATATCAGGTTATTTGTTCCTCAGGAAGTTTGATTATTTATAAAACAAAATTCAATTCTTGCATATTGAAATAACTTTGAACAAACCATTAAAATATTTGTGGTTTTCTTGTAAATGTAGTAACAGTAATTAAAGAGTTCAAAGAAATATAAAACATGTCATTTGTTTTTTAGTCTTTTTTGTTTCTCTGATGTCTTCCAAGAAGTTCCTGTTGCCATTCTCTTTAACAAAGGACTTGCCCATTCCATATCCTCTATTTTATCTAGTATTTTATTTTTTTTAATGTGCAGCAAAGCAGAGTCCAAGTCTTCAAAAATTTTAGGGCCATCCGGTAAAACGATTTTTAGCTTGGAAGGAAATAAAAGATGAGTTTTGAACTGTGCTTTCTTAAGCTCTCTTATTAATGGTAAAAAGACCTTTCTTTTTGATATTACCAGAGAAGAACAGTCATTGTCAAAGCGCACTGTTGCTTCATTAATTTTTATAGGTGCTTTAGCCCATGCAGATTTTAATACCATCTCCTTGTCATAAGATGATAAAAATCTTACAATAACTGATCTAGGATACTTTTTATTTGTATTAGAATTAGATAAAGACCTATGGGCTCTTTCAATACCAAAAGAAAATGCCTCTGATAGATCTAAAGTTTTGGGAAGCCAAGTATTTAAAAAAGATGTAATGTCGTATGATTTCTAATCACAATCATCTTCAGTTAGATGCTATAAGTTCCTCTGCACTTGACTTCTATTACACTTTTGTCAACTCAGCCATGGCGTTACCAAAGGAAATCAATGTTGTTTCTACCTGTATATGTCCGTGCATCATTCAAGATTGCATTATTTGTATTTTAGACTTATTTGTAATTGATTCCATATTATGCTTGCCTAATATATATAAGCATTTATTTGGTTTTTGCAAAACATGACTAGGCCCTTTTTGGAGTAATCAACAGTTACAGCACAATTAACAATTTTGCTCACAATTATTCAGCTTCCTTCCTGAGTTTACCATGAGCAAATTTTTGTTATGGCCTGAAATTAATTTTCTTCACTTTATACATTTCAAAGTGTTTGGTGATGGGTAAGGGCTGCTAACTTTAACAATACTATCAACTTTTCACTGTAATATAAAGTAATCAACCCAGTGTTTACGTCTGCTAATCTGAATATTTAAAATTGTTTTATATAGTGATTACTCATAATATATGATTTCACACAGCAGTGTAGTGTGCATAGTTTTGCAACTGGAATTCCAAGTATGCAATTCATACAACTGCTGCATATCTCTCCATCCCCCAGCTCTTCCTTTAGTGTGGTGGCTTGCTGCTGTCAGCCAATTTGGAAGTTCAGTAATGTTATGGGAATCACTGAAATACATTACCAAAACATGTATACATGCCAATATGACTATGTCAAAAAGTTTTGGAAGTTTTTTTTCTATACACTGTATACTAGTACATTAAGATAATTGTATGCTATTTTGACAAGTATGCTTTTTACATGTCATTAGTGGAATAAAATATGACCCCCACACCTCTCTCTCTCTCTCTCTCTCTATACATATATATATATATATATATATATATATATATATATATATATATACACATATATATATATATATATATATATATATATATATATATAGTGTTTTGTTTTTGTTAACACAGTTCTTCTGATATACTAAAAACCATGCACATTAACAAAACCCTGTCAACAAAGTTACTAAGTTTCTCTTACAAAAAATACTTCCTATTTACATGTATATGTTAATACATTTTTTTCTTAACTAGCTGTATATACATACATAAATACACATATATTGACTTGTACAAGAAATACAGAATTAATGTTGTGTCTTACGGCTTTTCCCGGTTAAGGATCGCCACAGCGGAACTCCGGTCCGCTAATGATTGGCAGTTGATTTTTACGTACTGAGTTGCCAGCCCTGATGCACAACCTTCAACGAAGGAACACCCATTCACGCATGTCTCCACGCAGAAGATGCTCTAGCTGAGAGTCGAACCAGACAGCGTCTTACTGTGAGGCGAAAATGCTACTGCAACACCACCACCATAATGCTTCCTATAAAACCGTAGTCTTCTTTCCTGATCCTTTGAAACCCACCTGGTCATCTGGCCCCTCCTCTTGCTCTGTCAGGGATGATAGATGATCCCTCTACTCCTGCCTGATTTACACTATGAGTCTGCTGTGACTTGCTCAATTTCTGGAGGTATGACTTTGATATTAGGGAGAGGAAGAATTTGGTCTTATTTTTTGTTCGACAAGTTACTATTCAACAACTTGTTGTATACTTACATAATATGTGCATATATATATATATATATATATATATATATATATATATATATATATACATATATGTGTAAATAAAACCCACAAGCTGCAAAATGAAGAAAGAACTTTACACTGGCAAAAATGTCTACAGCTATAGGAAATAAACAGCATCAGAACCAGTAACCGAGCATTCTTTTGTTCTTTTAATATGTAAGAACTTCTTCAGAAATATGAAGGTACAAAGAAAATCAGTAAATGTACACTCCATGTCGTCATATGGCAATAAAGCAGTAAAATAGTAACAGCCAATGAAATAACCCTATCCTTCTTAAAATATGCACAAGAAGTGACCTAAAAAAACATGTACAGTATAAAGCAAACTAGTGAAAAGTAAGTCTGTCATGCGAACTCATGTAAACCATTTCAAAGCACATTTTAAACTGATATTATTATTCAAACCAGGAGCTGAATCCACTCCCAGTGTGTGGTTTGTGTGTGTGTGTGTGTGTGTGTGTGTGTGTGTGTGTGTGTGTGTGTGTGTGTGTGTGTGTGTGTGTGTGTGTGTGTGTGTGTGTGTGTGTGTGTGTGTGTGTGTGTGTGTGTGTGTGTGTGTGTGTGTCTGTATATATATATATATATATATATATATATATATATATATATATATATATATATGTGTGTACATGCATATTTGTGTCTGCACATGCATGTCTGTGTAAGTACATGTACATCATGTTGATAATAATATCCACTGTATAATTCTATTTTGCAAACAAAAATAAACCAACACACAAAAAACAGCTCACGAGCACAATTTTATTAATGTTGTACTTTGAGTGGGCTTTGTTGCTTATGATTCTATTTACTCATACTTATATTGAATCCCAGCAGGTATAATTTACAGCACTGTTGTAGATTTTTTAGTAGTACCAGAAATAGAGACCGATACTGGTAAGTGCGTAGCACATTGTAGCTTGACTGAGCTGGGCTTAGTAGTTGTGCAGATTCATGAGACCGTCACAGATTAGCACAGCCCACTCATGATCATTTGAATGCATGTATGCTAGTACAACATACTGGACACATATCAGAGCAAGAAAGGTGTGCATGATGTTTAGCATGGCAGAACCTCATTCGCATAAGATGTTTCTAAATCAACCCCAATTTTCACCAGTCAGCCTCAGTCTGCTATTTTTAACTGACTTGAGCCACTCATGCCAGCCACAGACCTGCAAAAATTTAAATTACCAATCAGGAATTTGAAGGACAGGAAAAACACATAAATTTGTGCAAACTTGCAATGGACTGTGTCATTCATTGAGATCTGCTGTTCAGAACCATTATTTTACTTGTAAGCCATGTCAGTTAATATTATATTACATGTTTATGAATGACAAGGTTAGGAATATGTAAGAATCTATTTTTTAATGCTGTATGCATGTGTAAAAGGTTTTTCAGGTAACTACTTTATAGCCAATGTGTAGAGAAAGGTAAACAGCAACAAATAAGTGATTGTAGATATATTCATTAAATCAGCACCACTCCCAAATATTACTCAGTTATATCTATGCAGCATTACAGGTTGACATGACAAGCAGTCTACAACTACTACTACAGTTACTACTATTATTATTATGAACTTGTGAGTTACAGCTGTCATGTATGGGAGAATGGCTCAACTGTGGGCCAATAGTTGCTTTCAGGTTAAACATGCTGCAGCAGCAGCAAATAGGGAGTGCAGAGACATCTTTACTCCATGGGAGAACCACACCATTGTATAAACTCTGAGGATGGATGAGAAATATCATTTTGGTAATGGGGAGTCAAACAGGTCGAACGAGCAAAGGCATGAAATTAAGTAGTGACTGACATCAATGCTGCAGAGGAAGAGAATGTACCTTGTACAGAGCAGGAAAAGAGGAAATGACCTGGTGAGCTGTGCAAGGATGAAAGCTAAGAAGAATGCCATTGCCTACTGCAGCACTGATGCTGGACCTTCCACACTCTGACCATTAACTCCGGATGAGGACCACCTTCTTTCTGTAAGGAGTGATGACTCTGATGCAGATGAGGATGTTGCTGAATCATCAGAGGTGGTGTAGACACAAGTAATTATAGACATCTGGAGTAACTGCTGTCATGCGTTGCAGGAGGTCAGTGACTAGCTTATTTCTAGTTAATCACTGTATATTAATCAGATCAGACAATAGTAGTAGAAGTAGCAAACGTAAACTTGTCTTAAGTCAAAACAAAACAAAACAAAACAAAAAATAATAATAGAAAATATATAATTGTACAGAATTACTAAGTATTCGAAAGTAATCCAAGCAAGGCAGGCAGTCTGTTTCCAGTCAAAAATCCTTTATTAAGTACACAGACAAGCGATCCAAGTAAAACAAAAAAGAACATTAGAAGTTTTGTTGAATTTAAACCTAGACCATGTGAGAAAAGCACTAAAAGATGTGAAACTAATTGTACATTTTGTATATTTATACAGCAAGGTGATAATTTTTATTGCCCTTATTTAAAGATCATTAAACCCAGTGCAGGGGGTGACTGTAACACTAAAAAAGTAGGTTTAAATTCAACAAAACTTCTAATGTTCTTTTTCGTTTTACTTGGATCGCTTGTCTGTGTACTTAAAGGATTTTCAACTGAAAGAGACTGGCTGCCTTGCTTGGATTACTTTCGAATACTTATTAATGCTGTACAATTATATATTTTCTATTATTACTTTTTGTTTTGTTTTGACTTAAGACAAGCTTAAGTTCGCTACTTCTACTACTGTCTGATCTGATTAATATAAAGTGATTAACTAGAAATATATGGACTGAAAATCTTCCACACAGAAAAGTTTCTTACACTGTTTTGCTTTTGGACCCACTACACTTTAATGGGTTGTTTTGAGACTTCGGGGATACCACAGATATTACTTGTTTTTTGACTAGCTTATTTAAATACAATATATTGAGCTCTATCAGCCATGAAACCTGTACATATATGGCTTTTATATTAGCTCATCAACAGATGGGTAATCCACATCATGTGTAGCATAAGGTGTACAGTGAGTGCATGGCAAGTGTGGACATCATCTCCTTCAGCATAAATCATTTCACCTGTCACAGGTCTTATTAACCATAATCCCACTTGTTTTCTTCAGGGTTAAAACAAGAAACAACTACTTACTGTGTCTGAGCACAGCTGGCTTATGTTGACAGCAGAATGACTGTTAAAAATGATGACATAACTCTGATATGCATGACACAGTCTGAAGACAGTGGCACAGATATGCAAATTGTGCTGGGAGGACTCCACGTTCCCCAACATATGGATAATTACATGGGTAGTAACACAGGCTTACATACTCAATACAATGAGGAAATGACACTACAGCAAAAGGTGGATGTGATACCACTTCACTCAGCACCAGTTTCTTTTGAACATCCTGAACACTTTTATGCAGACACTACCAGTTCAGAAGTAACATTGCTCACAATGACACCTGTTCAAAGGGGTACCAGACAAAGACATATTTCCTGATTAGCTCCTGAGACACACAAGGTCTTGGTTGCCTAGCACCCCACATGCCATGATATAGTTCAGACACCAGCCACTGTAAGTCATGTGAAGGTGGCTAGACTATTACAGGGAATACATGAAGAATTTCATCAGTATATGGGAATGGTGGAGGCTGGGGACAATGCAGTGATGATACTCATGTGCAGCATGGTTGCATATACAGCATGTACACTTCCATGTGCATACTAGTAAAGACTTACAAGACTTACACTGGAAGCACAGCTGTACATGGATGGGAGACTATTTGCACACATGGTGGAGGAGTAGACTGCACCCCCACATGTTTCCAAAGGAAGTCCTGCCTTGATTATGGTGACACAACCAAAAAGAAGGCAGACAGGTCTCATCAGTCATCTACAACATGTGCAAGAAACTGTCTGTCAAGCTCTAAGTCATGCAGCACGGTCAGATTAATGTCAAGTGGTTTCCCCGGTGTCTAATAGATCATGCCATGGTAGCAACTCAACATCAAGATGACATCCCAGTGTTCACCCACAAGCCATGGGACCATCACCCATACTCTCCTTAAGGGGACATTGTGTATGACACCCCATACTTCTCAACCTCTTGGAGCAGAAACTTTGGACAAATCCTAAAATGATGGGGGGACAAATAGGAACAGATTTTAAATATTGCTCTTACAAACTTAGAAAGTTGATATAATGATAGATCTTGCATAAAACTCAAATGCTTGTCATTATATAATTACTTCAATCCTCAACTATTTGCAAGGAAAGTACAGATTTTAGGAGGAACACACAAAAAATATGAGGCAAAACTCTGGACATTCTGAGAAAATCCATACAGCTGAGAGGTATGATGACACCTTATATATGTAAGTCATGTTACAGACCTAAATCATGTCAAGTCAGAAATCACCCATCCATCCATCCTTCCATCCACCTATCCACCCATCCATCCATCCATCCATCCATCCATCTATCCATCCACCCACCCATCCATCCATCCATCCATCCATCCATCCATCCATCCATCCATCCATCCATTCATCTAGCCACAACTCCTTTTGCACATGGAGTTGGGGTGTCACTTCAACAGTAAAAATCATCTAGAGAAAAGGTTCACACTGCTGGGTGGCCTGCCCTGCCACAGCTGTTCTTCCATACCACATACACACTCACACCTATAGCCAATTTAGAGTGCCCAAACCACCTACTGCATGTATTTGGAATGTGGGAGAAAACCAGAAGAAACCCACACAAACACAGTAAGGACATACAGACTAAAAACAGACGGCTCCCCAACCGAGAATGAAACTAGAGAACCTTTTGCAGTGAAGAAACAATTTTATCTGTTGTGCCACTGTGCTGCCCTAAGTCAGAAATTACCTAGCAGTCAGTTTTCTGACAGGGATGTCCACACACAGTTCTTCGCTACATCTGGAGAGCAGTGTTGACATACTGCTAAACAAATGTAAAAAGCAACACATTTTTCTACAGATTTTAATCTGTGTGAACAGTTTACTGCACTATACAGTAGTAAGATCAGTGCAGAGTGAAGTTTAACCCAGCACAATACATGTGTAATTACATCTTTGCTTGTAATCTTGCCAGTAATACTAACACTATTACCACTTAACACTCAAATGATGACTACTATAAATAAATGTCTTACAGAGCCAATATATATTGAGAAACATTATCAAAGACTGAGGTACAGTAGCACTACCCATTGTACTGAGCAGTGCTGTTAAGAGTAGAAAAAGAGGATGTTATAAGTAATGTTAAAATCAAAGTTAACTATGGCAAACAGCAGGTACTCATCCAGTAGTCAGTTTCCAGGAAAATGTCACCATTGTGATATCTGAAAAACACAATAAGGAGACAACAACAAAAAAAGGGTAAAATATAACTCTCTTTTCTGGTCTCAGTGTACTTGTCATACTGTGCTGTATTCTGTGAAGTAGAAAACTGCACCTACTCATACTGCAATTGGAATTACTTCTTACCACACACCCAAAAGACCTCTCAAATCATCAGCAGTACTACTCTGCTACTAATAAAACTAGAAATTACTTCTGAAGTACATATGAGCAACATATGAAAAGGTGTGCTGAACTTAACCATTCTTTACTCCTTTCACGATAACAGTATAGGTAATAGTTGACAGTTAAGCATGCCAGTGCAACTAGGCTGTCACTTACCACAATACACTGTTTCATAATGCATTCAAATAATTTTCTAGAAAAACAACATTTAGGTATGAGGGAAAAATGTCTGATGTACATTAAAAGTTGAATATGCAATACACAGCCAAGATCCACAAGTAACACTGCATTTAATCATGTATTATCTGCATGATTTTCTGTTACTCACTTTCACTGAATGAATGTGTGACTCATAGTTGGGAACTAGAATCTGCGTCTTTGCCTATACAGCTGAGTGCCATGCATGAGCCTACTACATGGCATTAAGTGAACTCCTGCTGGCTGGCCACCATCACCATTGTCACTGATGTTAGGAATGATAGCGGAAGCTGCACCAGCATCATGGGATAATTACACACCAGAAAGATGCATTATCAGGTTGTACAGAATGCAGTACATGGTAAACATTCTGCATGCAGTAGCAGAGTCATACAGTAAAGCACCAGCAGACTTATGCAAGCAATGAAAACAGGCTTTCTGTAGACCAAATACGCAGTGACAATCTGTGTCTGGGACAGGTTGGTGTTGAAGTGCTTCTCAGATGCACCCCTAGGACTATATAGACTGGTGTCATTAGCCATGTGTAACTGGGTAGTCTGCATCACCTACAAAACAAAGGAAAGGAGGGATTTACTACAAACCAGTACATTTTCTAAAATAACCAAAGGAAATGTGTAATCAGCCAATGAAGTGGGTCAACAAACTAAACAAAACAAAAACCACAATGGCAGTGTGCGCATAACCACAGAATCATCTACTGGAGATAACAGCATGTGAAAAAAAAATAAAATCAAGCCTGATGAAGTTCTTGTTTATTCATTAAAGAATGAAAGGGCTTACTAGTCAATAACAGTTTATATTAGTTTTTTTTCTTTATTTATTGGCATTTTCTAAAATATCAATACAGAGGAGTTGGAAAAGTTTGCACTTACCAACAAGGTGATCA
Source organism: Protopterus annectens (assembly GCF_019279795.1). Taxonomy (NCBI): domain Eukaryota; kingdom Metazoa; phylum Chordata; order Ceratodontiformes; family Protopteridae; genus Protopterus; species Protopterus annectens. The sequence goes on from NC_056728.1 coordinate 1,056,166,257, forward strand.
CGTGATATCCCACCATGCAGAAAGAGACAGTAAAGTGAGCTTGTGTGCCAGATGTAAGAATTCTGAACACTGCTGAGTTGCAAAGCTGACACTTTAGTGATGCACTCCCATGCGACACACACTACCTGGCATTTGATGGAATAGTAGCTCTTCCTCTTCCACTACGATTCCCTCCATGGTCCAGATGGGGTCCTAATGGCAACATGGGTGTAGTCTATCATACCAAGTACTTCAGGAAATCATCCCATTCCATAGAAGGCTCATGGTTCTGTCTTAGTGCTGAAGCAATGCTGGCGGATATATATATATACTGATTCACATGAGCCAAGAGTATGTCAAGGAACTACTATAGTAGCCATAATGCAGAAAGATGCTTGTGAGATCCCCAAGGTGTACACAGTTTGTCTCTGCAAGTTCCAAATGGCAAGTATAGTAAGGACTTTACATGCCCTGGTATTCACAGGTATAGCAAGACCACACATTCCCCTACTCCACATCTCTGGGTAATACTTACTCACTAAAGCCCATTCTATATTCCTGTGCAGTCTAAATCTATGCAAAACTTCTTGATTAGCAAAGTTAAAATTACCTAGTAATATAGGTATCTGCATCTTCCCAGTTTGCAGACACTGCTGGTGTCAGCAACTTTAGCACATGTGAGACAAGCAGCTCACAATGACAAATACCAAGCTAGCAGTGACAGCAAACATCTTTGTGAGTTGCAAAGTAGATACAAAATGTACAGTGTCATATTTTATAAAGCTTTTGTGCATGGTACCAATGCATATAAAAAGAGCAACTATGAATCACACACACAGGGAGGAAAGCTATCCTATTTACATACAATAGTCACAGAACTTTCAGTCAGTCCTCATTTACATGTCATTACAGCCTCATCTGAACAAGCTCTTCCTCAACATCCAAAAAGGAGACAGGTATTTGTACTGTCAAAACAAAGAGTCAACGTAAATGTGCAAAAAGGAGGGAAAAGTCAGGAACCACACTCAACCAGCAAGTAAAACAATTCATTATAAACAAACTTTAGCACTTTTTTCCCAATTGCATCCTAAGGGACTTCATCAGAACATCAAGTTAAAGCCAACATTTCATCTTATAAACTATATGATGAAAGTTTCAAGTACTGAACAATACTTACAGAAATACTCAACGATCTAAGACAACCAACTAACATGCATTTACCAGCTTCTTGAAATCCAGTTTTTAATGCCATATTCTACTTTATGTTCAAAATTTAATTTACATAATCCATATTTTACATATCATCAATAAAAGAGAACTCCATATCTAAAATAGTCTGTAATCAATTCATATCCATCTTTTATCTGAAACTATTTACTATTATTAATGTGTTCATGTCTAGTGACTCATATCCTAATGTTACATAGGTTCATAGGTGTTTGCTAGGCTAAAGACCACAAAGGTCTTTTTAAGCCTAGCCATCATTCTAAATCTCTCACAAGCTCTGATACCCTTGATAAGTGTAAGCAGGGGGTTGGGAGATGAAATATTTACAAGCAGGGTCCTCAGAGATGAACCATTTACAGGTTGCCTGCATCCATTAGAGACATAGGTACCAAACCAGGGATGAAGTTTAAGACATTAGAATGGATAATTCTGGTGGTCTTTGTTTTGTGGATATGTAGGAGGTCCAACAGAGTGGGGTCTGATAATGCCCTGTATGCCAGGCATAAGTCTCCCCTCAAAAGCCTGTAGGAGACAGAATACAGGGCCTTGAGGTGGTCTGCATAGGACATTCTACTTACACCTTTTATTCTTTTAGTGAGGAACCTCTGTGGATGTTCTAATTGTTGGATAGGCCTGGTTAGGTATATACAAAAGGGGGCATTCTACTCAATGATAGGTCTGATGAATGCCGAATACAATGGAACAATGACTTAGATGTCATACCTTTGTTTATAAGTTCGCAACATAGAATGATTTCCTCACCACTGCAGACACGTGATGGTCAAAAAGCTAGATTACTATCTATGTGTGTCCCTAAGTCCCTGACTACTGGGTCAACTCTAATGGATGTGTTGTCAATATAATTATTACCAGGGATGGATGACTTCCCAAAGGATACTATTATGCATTTATTTGCATTTAGTTTTAGTCCATTGCTCTGACATCATCTGGTTGTCTGTGTCAGCCCCTCTTGGAGAACATTTCTGTCAGTGTGGGATTCAATGACAGCTCCTAATTTCCAATCATCTGCAAATTTAGTCAGCCAGAGACCACTGACATTGGCCTTGACTTCAGAGTGGTAAATGCCAAAAACTAGCGGTCCAAGGACTGACCCCCGAGGGACTCCACTTGTGATTGTCCTCTTTGATGAGGTAGATTCCCCAATTCTAACTTCCTGGGTACTGTCTGTGAGCCAGTTGGCTATCCACCGGATGATGTATGAGTTTGTACCTAACCTCTTAAGTTTGTCAACAATGCCTGAGCAGGGTATTGTGTCAAATGCCTTGGCCAGGTCAAGGTAGGCAGTGTGAAACATTTTTCCCTCATCTGTTGCTTTGGTTACCGTCTCAAAGAAGTCCTCCAGGTTGAGTAGGCATTATTTGCCCTTGACAAAACCAAACTGGGTTGGGTCCAGTGTCTGGAGGTTTACTATATCACTACTGATCATTTCCGTGATAATTGTTTTCACAGGTTAACATATAAGACTAGTGATACTTTTGGGTCTGTGGTTTCCAGGGTCTGTAGATGACCCACCTTTGTGCAGAGGGATTACTGTTGCTGTTCTCCTTTCATGAGGCATGAAGCCTGTTTGGAGGCTGCAGTTAAATAGTAATTCCAGATAGCCTGATAGGTCATGTTTCATGCTATTTAGAAGGCATCCTGAGATATTGTCTGGGCCCAGTGATGCAGTGTTCTTGGCCTTAGAAGGAGCATCAAGGACCTGTTCCCTAGTGATAGTAGGGGGAACTATATTTGATAGTATTTCCTGAGGGAAGGTTGAGGGGGAAAGAGGGTAAAGTTGGAGCTGAATTTATCAGCCAGGAGGTTTGCTATGTCTACTGGCTCAGTATAGGTGGCTCCATTTTCAATGAGCTCTGCATACAATTGTGTATTGCCTTTGAGCTTGCAGACATAGCTAAAGAATGCTTTGTGGTTGTCCTTGGCCTGGGAGGCCACACTTACCTCAAATTTGGCTTTAGTAGACTTTATTTGTCCTCTGAGTTGTTTGTTTAGTTTGATGAGAGCGCTTTTATCCTGCTGGGTGCTGCATCTCCTAATTTTTGTCATGATTTTCTTCCTTTTGTTATACAGACTATTGATTTTGTGATTCCACCAGGGTGGCTTGTTTTTTGAGTTAGTACTTCTTCCTGGTGGGTGCAGCTGCCTCTGTGCAGCTATTATCATGCTTGTACAGGGTTTCTGTGAACAGTTCTGCATGGTCACTGCAAGCAATGTTTAAATATCATTGAGGGCAGTGTAATTCATTTGAATAATACATTTACTACAACACTTAAGTTGCAGAGTGGAAACTGTTCAACATCAGGGTGGTTTATTTGTCCAGGTGTTCAGTATACCCATTTTTTTTACATAGGAGAAAACCGATCGACCTTTGAGAAAGAGAATCTATGGGCATAATTATGATATAACAAATAAGAACTGCAACAGTGCAAGATATAAACACACTTAAGCTGTCCAAGTTAAGTTTGGTATTATACAAATGGCACACATTAACGCACGGGGGAAGATGGTGCATGTGGGAGACTAAATTAGAATACAGAGAACTCCTATGGCAATTTAGGTTAAATGACAGCACCACCCAGGTATGAATGAAACTGTGTTCATTAAACCAGTTCTTAAGTTGAGTGCTGCAAAATTATGATGGTACTTATACAAAAAAAAATGTTTCTCACAATATTAAATGTTTTTTCACTAACAAATTTATTATTATTATTCACTATTTATTATTTATTATGTACACATGAATTATTATGTAATATTGTGATTCAATTTATTAGACTCTATATATATATATATATATATATATATATATATATATATATATATATATATATATATATATATATATAATCACTACAAAATATTGAAATTCCACAATCCCGAGACTCTAAATCCTAAGGACCAGAATCTCGAGATTGTGGAATCTCAAAAGTAGTGGATGGGGATTGCCGTTCAGTGCAGAAAGGGAACTTTGCCATTCACTCCACTGTAGTGCGATCTCAGAGTTGGTATATTTAAGTTGCAGGGGGTGTGGGGGGTGCAGGTGTTCTTGCCCCCTGAATACATGTTAGGATAGTTCATTGGATGTTTTACTTTTTTTTTTTTAATGTTCAAGATTCTGCAATTTTGAGATTCTGGTCCTCAGGATTTAGAGTCTCGGGATTGTGGAATTTCAATATTTCGTAGTGATCCCATATATATATATATATATATATATATATATATATATATATATATATATATATATATATATACACATAGATATACACATTAATACTTAGTATACTTAGTAGTAGTTTCAGATAAAACATGCAAATTAATTGATTATAAACGTTTTTTACAAATGGAGTTCTATTTTATTAATAGTGATATGTAAATATAGCTTGAGTAAATTAATTTTTGAACATAAAGTAGAATATGGTATTAAAATACAAGATTTCATGAAACTGATAAATGTATATTAGTTGGCTATTTTAGATGGTGAATTATTTCTTTGAGTACTGCTGTCTATGTGAAATGTAAGTCATCTCCTTTATAAGAAGATGTGTTTTTTTCTAACTTGGTTTTCTGATGAAGCCTTTTAATATGTAGTTGAGACAAAAGCGCTAAAACCTTTTTGTTTTTTAATAAATATTTTTACTTGTTGGTTGAATATTATTCCTGGCTTCTCCCTCCTTTTTGCTCAGTTATTGTGATTCTTCAACAGATGAAATTGGATGCATCTATACACAATTAGAGTCTATAAATCATGTTTGGCTGCACTGGGGTATAGCCAGAGAAAAATCCCAATATCCCTAACTGCAACAACCATGAATACCACCCTTTCCTCTTTGCTATTAATTCTGTTCAGGTGGTTTACAGAGTACCTTAGATGCATTCTCTGTAAAGCATGCTTGCTGAACATAGAATTAGTCTGAACAATATACAAGATCATCCCTTAAAACATATTCAGGATTTAATTCAAGGTGAAAAACATGCATTGCCTTTTTAGTATCTGTCAAATCTTGGCAAACAAGGCAAAGAGGCACATACCTGCAAACTTGATTCATTAAGAAAATTATGCTTTACCTTCCAAGAAAGTTACTATATCTCCATGCAGATGGAGAAGCACACCCAGGCCCAATCTGGTCAAGCCTTTTCAAAGGCAGCTGTATTATAATGAAACCAGAAGTAGACACACATGTGCACGTACTCAAACACATACACACACACACACACACACACACACACACACACACACACACACACACACACACACACACACACACACCTAAATAAACCACCTTTGAAAGTTTTAAATATGCATTTTAAATTAACTACCTCCCTTTGTCTTTTAAGTAACACATATCAAGCTTTATGGCTCATCTATTTATCTTTTTCAGAATACTGACTGAAACATGTCTCACACCTCAGCATTGGTTTAAGAACAATAAGCTTACACAGAAGAAATAGTCTAACAAATTGACTGGGTGGAGAAGTACAAGTGCTATTAATAAAAACGGATAAAGATAGTTGTTGCCTGAAATGAATGAAATGCTACTAATTATCCAGAATGGATACATTTAAAGATCACCATTGTCAATCATTCACAACTTTTACTTACCTCAACATACATTCGTCATCCAGCAGCTTTATACATCCTAGTGCTATTTCCCTCTTGATACAACAGACTTACATCCAGAGGAACATCCATATTGCCTGCAGACCAAACTCATGACTGGCATGGCTATCTATCAGCACCAAAATCAGTATTACTAGGCACTCTGACATAATTATGATTTTCCCAAGCCCAGACTAACGACCTAGAAGCCTCTTCTTATTGGATGTAATCATTACAAGCAGAGAAGAATTAAGTCTTTATTTTCTTTATCTTGAGATATGAACGTGCACACTAACTGACTGTCTGTAATTTATTCAAATTAATTAAAGCTCATCCAGTATTCTTAAACATCAGATATATTATAGAGCAAAAGCTTCTAGAATGTTGAACATCTCAGAAAAAAATGAAAGAGTGGTTTCCAGTCATGAGGAGAAGGAATGCAGAAACAAGTCAGCTTGAATTACATTGAATAACCCGATCATTAATCATCAAAATTATGACAAGCTATGTTGACGAGAAGAATTAGAACACCGATAAGGCTATTGCTTTCCAAAATTGTCATCATAAACGTTAACATGGAAACTACTTATTATTTATTTTTTTATTTTTATTTTATTTTACATTTGTTGACCAGGATAGTCCAACTAGATACATATCCATTTTCAGTGGAGGCCCGGGGAGAAAAGCTCCAGGTTACAAAATTAAACAATTCCACTTATAAAACAATATCTATACAGTACTTAGAGAGGTGGCCCCGTAGATGGGGTTACACAAGAATGATTGAATACAAAATACATGTTGAATAGAGTAGAAACAAGGTTATATGCTAGAATTGTTAAGCAGCACACAATGAGATATAAACTATTTACAAGTTACTTACACCTTATTTACAAAATTACATACACTGTGGCCTTAGGGAGGGAGTATAAAGACTTTTGCTGCATGTCAGACAGAAGTGGCTGATATCAGTAATGAAGCAAGACAGAAGTGGCCTGCATAAGACAAATGGTTAAGGTAGGAGTTAGTCAGGGTTGGTACAGGGACAGAGCCAATGTCCCATAAGATATTGTCTGAGGCCTTTTTTGAAATGGTTTAATGAGGGTTCCCAAGTAGTTGGGAGAGAGTTCCATGTTTTTCCAACGAAGTTGGCAAACAGAGAGTCACCAGCAGAATTAGATGCTTTTTGAGTTTGGACAAGAGATTTGTTGGATGATGTAAGTGGTCTGAGATTATGATATGGTTTTATGATATTTGTTAGAGCTGGAGTGTTTTCGGGTTTGTATGGTATTTTGTGGGTGATAATGAGCTGGTTGAACTGGATTAATGTGGGTAGTTCGAGCCATCCGAGGAGCTTAAGGTTTAGGCAATGATGGGACCTGTATGAAGAGTCTGTGGCAAATCTAGCAATATGGTTATAGCAGCGAGTCAGTTTATTTAGCTCCATTTTATTCAGATTGGTGAGAATGGGGGAGGCATATAGTAGGCCAAGCTTTTTATTAATGGTTTTGATAGTTTTATTGATGTGCATGTCAGATTTGAGATTATTGTCAACTATTACACCTACCAAAAACATATTTCTGACATTCCTTTCCTTATGAAAGGAGACTAGATGTGTAATATTTATACACTACTACTGTAATTATATGCTAAAGATGTGCTGCACACTAGTCAGATTTACAAAATCAAACTAAATATAAAATATATTTCAATTAACTAATACTGGAAAGAAATTAGAAAACTGACATAAACTAAGGAAATGTGTACTTTGCCTTGATAATAGGAATATTTTTGGCATATTTTAATTCATTTTAAAAGTGATAAGACAAACATTAGGTAAACGTTAGTTTGCAAACTATTCCACACAAACATGTCAGTGGCATCACCAAATAATGACACAACTATTTAGTGAGAGAGATTCTATTGTTTCTTCATTTTGTTCACTTGCATAGTAGAATATTGTCTGTAAAAAAATAGTGAAAAAACATATTTCTGACATTCCTTTCCCTGACAGATTTTAGAGCATGAGAAAGTACTGTTAAACATCTGTGCTAATACAACATTATATACCATTTAGTAGGTGTTTCCTTTGTAGTATTTAAGACATCTGTTGTTATGGTAGATGTTGCCTACAGATTTATCCACCATACTCATTAGTTTCAATGCCTGGTAAACTAAGACAAGATCCTCATTTTATGCAGTGTAATCTGCTCATGTTGATTCACAGATTATATACTACAATACGTACATTATTATGTCTTGTTTTACAGCTTCAGTGCAGCTCCCAAATGTAACTGAAAAATGCATATTACATTTCTCACAGATTAGAATGCATTTTATCTACACATGCACAATGCCAGTCATCAATATAGTTTCAACTGCATCACCCACTGTCTTAGATATAGCCAGTGCTCTTCTTACATTTTTCAAACCAACTACAACAAGGCTATTCAGCATCAAACTGCATCATCATATTTACTGTTTTCATGTGACAGTTAGCAATATTCAACCAACATTGAATTTCAAATCCCTAACTGTTAGGAATATGAGTTAAAGTTACTATAATAACTTGCCAACAAAGAATTCCAGCAAGATAAACATACTTACTAATCTTCGCCAATGCATAGCCCAGTGAAGCAGATACATATTTGATAGGGACACTACTGACATACTCAAAGCTTGCATGTGACTGCCTTAAGCAGTCTTCTTTATCACTAGTTGGAAAATATTATTTTTATAAAGGCTACCTACAATGGTTTTAATGCTACATATCAAGCAGGTCTTGGTCATAGGTTCATAGGAAAGTACTAAGCTAGCTGCCATTGCAGACCATTTTAAGACTAGCAATTTTCCTTTTTGTGCTTAAAATAACCTATCCCATTTGGTTATAGAATTGACCTTACCCATTCCATGGTCAATAATTATATGTCACCCCTAATGAGAATAACTACGTTCATACCATAGATCATTTGAGTGAGCCCATGCATGTGGTAAAGCATTTAGGAGCTGCCTTTGTCCATTAGTAGTCCAGGGGTCAGCCTGGGTAAATTTATATTTGGCCATCCATACATCTAAGTTGCGCTTAAATATGGACAAGGCTGAACTTTATTTTATGTGGATGGGGAGTCTGTTCCATAGCAACAGTAACCTCTGTGAGATATACCTGTCCTCCAAGCTATTCTGTTGATGTTGCATAAAAGGTTTAGCTCCCTTTACAGAGTATTTCTGATGCTAGACTTGCTGATGTGCAGTAAATCCATCAGTAATGCATCAGAGGATGCCTTGTATGCCAGACATAGGTCACCTCTTAGCAGTCTGTAGGATACCGAGTACAATGACAGAGCTTTGAGTCAGTCCTTGTAGGGCATGTTGTTTAGACCTTGTTTCCTTTTAGTAAGATATTTCTGTGAGGATTCCAGTTGTCGCATGTGTCTGGACAGTATATGAAGTATGTGGTATGGGCATCATAGATCATAGAGGGTTATCTATAGCATGCCAAGATATGGTATGGAACATTGTTGATGGTAAGTTGGACATGGAAAAGCTCAAGCATATCATTCTGTTTAACCAGCCTTACATGTGTTTGTGTTTGATGTAAATTGAGACTCCTACACCTTTTGTCCCTTCCTGTGTGGTAGCTGCTGTAAATGTGGGAAGGCATTATAGCCCTGCACTGCTGGGGTGCACTCTGCAGCTTAAACCATGTTTCAGTAACTGCACCAATGTGCATATTGTCTAGGGTGATGGGAGCTTTGAGGGAGTAGAATTACCTGTTTAGACACCCTGCATTGAGAGATAACACCTTTAGATTATACTGGGTAGGTTTAGGAATGTCAGAAGGTTTATCAGGTATAAGAGGCTTGTTGGTCAGCAGTCTGAAGGACAAAAAATATATAATAAGAACAAATATACTTAAGTTCCACCTATGATTAAATTTGTACTCCTGAAATGAGGAGAGTAGCCCTTTGTAAATTTTTATCATCGGGGATAACACATACTTCTGCACCATTAGGATGTGAATGCATAGGATGTCATGGATGAACTCATATCTGCTCACTATGAACACTACATTTGGTGGATTTGAGGACTATGATTAGTTGGTTCCCCTTCAAACTATCGAACGTTTAAAACATTGAAGTTCAGATTATCAAGACCAGAACACGGAGTTTTAAAACATCGAAGGTTTGAAGGGGAAGAAAAAAATAAGTGTAGGTGGGAGAATGTCTGTGTTTTTGCAGGGCATCAAGGTGCCCTGCATACTGTGTGTGTCTATGTGCCATCTGTGTGATGGCACTACAGATAGGATATGGAAAATCTCCCATTTAGTGCTTCTGCATATAGCGCTAAATGGGAGATTTCCCTTTATGCCACTGTAGTGTGGTCTCGGAGTTGGAATATTAAAGTAGGGGGGGTGTGGGGGTGCAGGGGGGTGAAGCCCTCCTGCATACAATTGTTAATTTTTTTTTTCTTATTTTTTTTTTTGTTACACTTGTAGCCTTCGATGTTTCAATATTCGATGTTCTGGTCTTGATAATCAGAATTTCGATGTTTTGAAATTTCGATGGTTAGAAGTGGAACTGATTAGTTTGCAGTCATCTGGCATTAACTTCAGAGAAGTAGATATCAAAAAGAAGAGGGCCCAGCACTGATTAGAGACTCCACTATTGACTGGCCTCCTTGTGGAAGTAGCCTCTCCTATCCCAACTTCTTGGGTCCTATCTGTGAGCTTGCTAGCTATCCATCCAGTGACATATGGGTTTATGCCTAATTTCGTGAGTTTATCCACCAAAGAAACAAATACCCTTCAAGACGGCCATAAACAGACAAATAATTGGTACCAAAACTATGGTCTAAAACCAAAGAAAAACTTTTGGAAACACAGTCAAGTCTGGAAATTAACACATTAACAATAAACCTCTAAGAGTAAGTGGTCAGACATTTGGGAATGTATATTGACAGTAACTTGGCTTTGGCCATCATGTGTCTAAAGTGGTGAGTAAATCAGTCTATGTTGCACAACTTACTAGTAAGGGTATGACATCTAGGTCCAAAAATGTCATTATTCTGCTGTACTCGGCCCACATTAAACCAATCGTGGAATACAACACGCCCTTTAGTATGCATCAGACGAGGCATTTTCAAAAACTGGAGCATCCACAGAGGTTCTTCACAAAAAGAATACATGGTGTAAACATCATGTGCTACATGGACTGCCTTAAAATCCTATCTCTGTACTCCTTGTACTCGGTCTCCTACATACTGCTGTAAGATGATCCATGCCTGGTCTACAAAGCATCATTCAATCCCACTCTGTTGTGCAACTACAAAAAAAAAATCAGAAATACCTGATCTAGGGACTTAAACTTCATCTGTAACATAAATAACACATGGTAAAGGGACTGGTATGTTTCTCAGACAAAGCCCCTCCTTTGGAGCAGGCTTCCCATTCGTGGGAAACAAAGCTCATCCCTAACCATATTCAAGTGTAATTTGGACTAGTGGATGATGAAATGGAAAGCTCCTGGTGTGGAACCTATGCCTCTTTTGGACAGAGGCAACCAGTAAATGCTTGATCACCCATTGTCAATGCCTATTTCTAACCCTTAAAATTACTCTGGGGTATCAAATCATGTGAGATACATTTGAGAAAGTATGGCAAGACTTAAAAAGGCCACTAGGAGCATTAGCGTAGATATCCTCTATAAACCTAAGGGACTGTTATTCTGGCAGCCAAGGGGGAGATTTGTACTCTCACTACATTTTTATGTACCTACCCCCACCAATCAATGGTGATGTGGCCACCTCTACTTGCTCTTCACATGGCCAAACAGAGACTACCATTATTAGCTTGGACAACCATTCCAAAGTCCTGCCATCCTAGTTCCCACACATCATAATGAGCTTTTGCTCTCCAGTGGGGCTCAGTCTTTGTAGCTGCACTGCAAGCCAGGTGAGAAAAAATATCCCTCACTCCAGGATTGGCATGACAATCCTCCCTTATCTGGGTTGTAGTCAGGGTTTTATCCCTCTATTCCATCAACACAGACTAAGAGTAATGGTTTTGGACCTTCTACTCTAGATTTTGATGGCTCTGATATGATTTTGAGGGCTGGTGGGTTGAAAGGTATGCTTGATGCTCCTGTGAGTGCCACTTCCAGGAAGAGACTTCCATTCCATAGCTAAAGCAGAGAAATTATAATAGTCACAGTATGATGTCAACCTTGATAACTGCTGGGATTTATGTATGATAGGCCTACCACCTTTCTCATGCTAATCAGCAGGTATGGTACATTAATTATCTTGTACCCAGAGCTCTGAATCCATATAACCATTGGCATGGCATGCCTGTGATGTTTGCATACAGAATATGGACTCCTTTGCTGGGCTTGCTGGAATGTGTCCATGGGTACATGGAGATCACTTCTGCAGCAATTCCCCAGACATCAATTCTGTGATGGGCCACAGCCAGTGTCATCACCCAGGTATAAAAGAGTCTGCTTTCACTTCTTTATTGTCACTCATCTTCAACTACATCCTCCAGTATCTAGATTGTTGCTCAAACCCATGACTTATAGATAACATGCATGAATGTATTCCTTTATATATGTATTTTTTGCCATCTTCTGCACTGGGGCAAAGATCCTAAATTAAACTTCCTGGGGTATGACTAACTGTAATCAAGTATGTTCTGAATGAAGGCTTTTCTGTTCATAATCTTTTTGAACATAGTCATTTATACATAACCTTCAGCAATAATTGTTTAATCGTATTAGCCTCACAGAAAGCAGGACGTCTTCTAAGACCTACAGGATAATTATGGTATACAAAGTATGCAAATATAATTCTAAATGTCAGGATAATTGATTTCTCCCTCTTCACCTCCCTCAGCCTTCTAGTAGCTGAAAATTGTTTTCATGCCAGTCCCACCTTTTAGACTAAACAAATAAAAAAGCAAAACAAATAAAAATAATAAAACATAATATCTTGGAACATAAGTATATCAGTTATAAACATTTCTTTAGCTGACAAATGGTAGCAGAAAATTCTTTACAGTTTTATCCCTGTGCTAAGTAATTTACTTTTAAGTATACTAAGAGATGACTGTGTTAGAATATGCAACAATAAGTGATGACAGATTTCATTCTCAGGTACATTATTTGTTTAGTAACACTAAATCACTTCAGTTTGTTTTTGGCATAATGCTTGAGCTCTTTAATTCAGCAAAAACTAATGATATATGAATGCAATATCCATACATTAAGGATCATTATTTATTAATGAATCCTGCACTGTACTGTGGTTTGAGGTCACAGTCATTATATTAATTTCAGAAGACAATACTTCTTTATAGGAAATGTGTGCAAAACTCTGCAGGTTATTAGTTAATAAAAGAAATTAAAATAAAAACAATCACTTTTTTGCCTTATTTCCCCCAAGATCCTTAATGTACTAGTCTCAAATGGTTAATATGAGTATGTACGCTTTCGTTATGTGAGGCAATTTAAATGATCTCTGTCTCTTTTTCTCTGATGCAAGATTTTTACTGGATTACAAAAATGAATGAAGACTGAAGGAGCATCTACATTCATAGTTGCTTTCTTCATTGAATTTGTCAATCAAAATAATGTTTTTTTTTTCAGAGTACTGGAGAAAATGATCAACTGCTGCTTTGTGTTATGCTGTACTCATTTCTTCTAATAAAGCCCAGCCCAAGGGATGGAGGTTACAGAATCAAGTTACCAGCATTTTATGCATAATGTAATCATTATGTCATTGTACCAGCTGTGGAAAAAAGAGGCTGTTAGGTTTGGTAATGTTGTTGTCTGCCTTTATAAAGATCAAAGAAGCCAAGACTTTTGTAAGTGCATCAACATTTTTAAGTATGCAGTTAATGAACAATGCTAGGTGCAGCATACAGCTTAAAGGTCTGGATTGCCATAACTGTGATAGTTTAAACTGTATTAGGATCGGCAAAAACAATGCACTGATATCATCTAATGGAAATACAGATTTTATTTCTACATAAATGCTTTGTGGAACAAATGTTAACTAAATGATTGTGCATGTGATAAAATCACATAAACCCATATGCAAAAGAAAAGGTGCATGCACCTAAACTGAAAGCACCCGGCGTAGAGGCAATAGATAGTGACAATGATGTACATGCTCCAGGATCAGACTATTTCAACATGTATGGTGTGGTATGAGAACCAGGTTGTTATGAAATGTCCTTTGAAGTGTTCTTGGCCTGTGTCTCTGTACAGTAAGCTGCTGTTTCCTTCAATGGCTCACAATACATGAAAATGTGCATACATGCTTACATATGTGTTGCAGCTGTTTAAAACTGTACTGACAACAGACCAACATTTGAGTGCAATCAATGAACCGTCCAAAGATCAGACTGATGTAAATACATTCAAAATGCATCAACACATTGCCATTGAGAAAGCCAATGTGGATTTGTGCCTCCCTTGCTACTATGTCTTACTGAGAAACATGGGGGTAGTGATAACTCTGGACATGGGTAAATACATGATGCACCGTGAGATATATTGGATGCTAAAGAAGCTATATATTCAACAGTTACATTTCCTGAAAGGGAAACTGAAGTACTATGTCTCCCTGATGCAGCATACTGTGTCAGGGCTTGCTGTTGCTGGTGGCATGTCAGAGCATAATGGTTGTCTATGAGATTGCTTAAAGTACAGGATAAACATGTACCATGCATAACGTAAATGCAGCTGGGGAGTGATTTACATTTCCTCATTTTACAGCCATAATGGAGACCTGCAACAGGCCTGTCATTAATAACTGAGGCCTACAATTATGGCTAGAGTGAATGAACACTCTTTTACAACACACACACACACACACACACACACACACACACACACACACACACACACACACACACACACACACACATAGTTTTACTTCAGAATGTCGAGTTACTGAAGACTCGAACTTCATATGGTCGAAACCATATGATCGAGTTTTCAGAAACCTGAAATTCTGAACTGAAATAAATTAAAAAAAAATGTCAAACTTATTGTTCCCGCAGGGGGTCAAGCCCCCCTGCACCCCCCACACACCCCCCTACTTAAATATACCAACTCTGAGATCGCTCTAGAGTGGGGTAAAGGGAAATCTCCCATTCCGTGTTGTATGCAGAAGCGCAGAATGGGAGATTTCCCATTTCCTCACTATAGTGCGATCACGGAGATGATATATTGGAGGGTACAGGGGACATGTCCCCTTGCAAAAAACTTATATTAAACTAAATTTAAGTCTTTTTTTTAACACTTCACAATTGAGTTACTGAAAACTGGATCATATGGTCTTGACCATATGAAGTTCGAGTTTTCAGTAACTCGACATGCTGAAGTGAAACCACACACACACACACACACACACACACACACACACACACACACACACACACACACACACACGCACACACACACGCACGCGCACACACACACACACACACACACACACACACACACACACACACACACACACACACACACACACACACACACACACACACACACACATAGTTTTACTTCAGAATGTCGAGTTACTGAAGACTCGAACTTCATATGGTCGAAACCATATCATCGAGTTTTCAGAAACCTGAAATTCTGAACTGAAATAAATTTAAAAAAAATATCAAACTTATTGTTCCCGCAGGGGGTCAAGCCCCCCTGCACCCCCCACACACCCCTCCTACTTAAATATACCAACTCTGAGATCGCTCTAGAGTGGGGTAAAGGGAAATCTCCCATTCCGTGTTGTATGCAGAAGCGCAGAATGGGAGATTTCCCATTTCCTCACTATAGTGCGATCACGGAGATGATATATTGGAGGGTACAGGGGACATGTCCCCTTGCAAAAAACTTATATTAAACTAAATTTAAGTCTTTTTTTTAACACTTCACAATTGAGTTACTGA
The DNA here is from genome assembly GCF_019279795.1 of Protopterus annectens. Classification (NCBI taxonomy): domain Eukaryota; kingdom Metazoa; phylum Chordata; order Ceratodontiformes; family Protopteridae; genus Protopterus; species Protopterus annectens. The sequence continues at coordinate 1,056,182,033 of NC_056728.1, forward strand.
AAACTGGATCATATGGTCTTGACCATATGAAGTTCGAGTTTTCAGTAACTCGACATTCTGAAGTGAAACCACACACACACACACACACACACACACACACACACACACACACACACACACACACACACACACACACACACACACACACACACACACACACACACACACACACACACACACACACACACACACACACACACACACACACACACACACACACACACACACACACACACACACACAGATAATGGCCAGTGGTGCTGCATGTTACTTGTTGTTGCATGGGTCTTTTGTCCTGTGAAATGATCTTCACATTTGTTTTTGCTTACATTCCATATATTGTTCATTCGGTACAGATTTAAGTTCATTTTAGTGCTTCAGCTTAAGCACAACACAAATATAGAGGATTATGACTGGGTCTCCAATTGTAGTGAGTATATTATGTGTTTGAATCATGGATGACCTCGAGAGAATAGCTTGAGAGGTGAGTCTTGATATCCATGCCAAGAACACATAATACTACATTACAATCGGAGATCCAATCATAATTCTTAGTCGCTCGTGGTTATTTACTTAGTCCATGTACAATGAGTTACACAAAAGTAAGATTAAAAAAAGATGATCTATTTTGCTGACTTTGAAATCCAGTAAAGCAGTGGAGAAGAGGATGAAGTCCTTATATATTCCCTGTTCAAGGGAAGCAGCTTAATTCAAAATACTGTCTGTAATGTAGTAGACAACAAGCAGAAACAGGAGTTAAAACTAAGCATTAATGAATCCATTGTTCAATATGTCACATTTAGTTTGTGCTGTGTGTTGTTCTTCTGCATAGACTTCTTCCAGTCACCTTCAACAAAGCGCTATGTGACATCCCATCCACTATAAGTTAAACCTGCTCTCTTACTTGGGATATTCTCTAAATTAATATTACTCTAACCTGTTAACCTGTTGCACATTACTCCAAATAAATATGCACTGCCACATCACCCATGTTATTCACTACAAGATCTTCACCTAGTCTACCCACATCATATAACAAAGAGATTTAAAAATACACATTGGATGTGAAGGCATTCAGTCTAATTCTGGGTTCACGTCCCAACCATTTTCAGTCAAGATGCTTCAGATCACACATCATAATGTTCTTTCAGCCAAATTAGATGTGATCTAAACTGTGGTATGACCCCACTTATATAGTAAACATACTGGTTTTAAGTGCATGCCCACTCTCTTCCAGCAGAAACAGCTCTCTCATGTACATACAGGGCAGCTTAGCCTAGTAGTTACCGATGAACCAATGAGAAAATTAGAAAGGAAAACATAAAAAGTGTAAAAGTGTGGAGTTCACCTGTACAACTGAAAATCTACAGGCATTCAGATAATGTTACTGTATGTCAGAATCAGCCCATAAGAATCATATAAATGCAAGCAATAATGTACCAATTAGTCACCAGGAAATGACACCATTTCTTAATGCATATATTTATTCTGGGTCAGTTTTTCACTACTGAAGTAGGACTGTATATGGACAGATATCATATGGGCATGAAAGATTTGAATATGAATCCCATTTTATTAAAAACTGAACTAGCTGTTTTTTCCTTTCAACTATCAGCATTTCTGTCTGGAATTGTTATCTCATTAAATTCAAACTTTTAGATATTTGAGGCATAAAAGATGATTTTCAGTGACTGGTTATGGTCATTTTTGCCATCAAAACCATCAGATAAAGAATATGGTATGGTGTTTGCAAGTCTGGTAAAACCCTGTACAATACTAAAGGCGTCTCTCATCTTCTGAGGTTGACCATTGTTGTTCTCCTCAAAACTGTGATCAGAACTGTGGCAATAAGGGCCAATCCAGACAGATATGTTCCCATGATGGGAAATACTGTGGCTGGCCATACCTGCAATACATAGGATTATAGTCTGTATGATGTATAAATAGCTTGTATAGTGCCGTAAACAGACGATGCATATACTTCCATGCAAAAAACTTCCACCTAGAGAAAGAAGTAGTTTTCTTGGGGGGGGCTGAGAAGTTGCAAGATGTATTTATCTGAATCATATCCATTAGACCTCTCTGAGAAGTTAGCTTTCTACTCCTGTTTTATTAGTTCAAAATATGTTTGAGTCAATGTAACCATTAATGATGATATTAATGCAACATGTAGATTTTAATGTTCATGTTTTATCGGGTTAAGAAACAGTTGCAGCAAGTGGGAGTTGAGCTCTCCAGCTATTAGCTGTACATTTGTTGTGAATATAAGCATAGAATGCAAGTGCACATGATGTGCACGATGTATATGAGGAAGGTGACTTCCAGCTTTAGATACAGATGATCTAAGTGCATCGCTGAAATGTAGCTGAAATATTACGAAAAGGTTATGATCCCACCACATCATCCATGGTAAAGTGTGTCTACCCATATAAAATTTTGTGTAAGTACCAAGCAGGAGAAAAAGAGTTGCAAGTGCACCTGTGGGATCTAATTTCTGCATAATCATAAATAGCATCTGATAAATATTATTCAAGTATTGTGGGGCAGCGATAGAGGAATGCCTGGAATGAAACCCTTTTGCAGTAGAAAACATTAGAACATATTTAAGGTATATATCCTGGTTCCTGTCAACTCTTATGAATATCTGGGTAAGGATTATCTTGTAGCATTTTGGACCAAGTTGAGGTTGCAGCAGATTTGCAGATATCAATATCTAACTTTAAAATAACTGGCTGATAAGTGACCACTAGGTTAGGTAGCTCCATATCACCGTGTTCAATCAAAGTGCAGTGTCTATTTTTACTGTTTCGGGATCAAGCCGGTGATGATATACATTTTCTAAAAGCTTTGTCTCATTTTCTTTGAGCACAAAGAGGAATTCTCATAGCTAATGCTTGCTGGATGTAAAAGATCTTATGATACTATATCATTCTAAGCAAGAGTATTTTAATCTTGAAAAGAAATGTTCCAAGTTCCCCATTCTTTTAAACTTTAATCTATTAATTGCTGGATCATGAGAACATTCTTGTGAAGAGTATATTTGGAAATATGGCTATACTGACCCCAAGATACCTAAAGAAAGGTGGGCTGTTAAGGAAAGAGTCTTCCTTTTGTATTGCTGAAAGAGGGCATATGCTAATTAGAATCAATATGGATTTAAGAGTTTAACTTGTATCCTGAAAAGTGTTGCCACTTATTTAGAACTGCCTAGTAATCTCCTAAATTATTCTTTGGATCTGAAAAAAAAACAATACAAGATCAACAGAGAGAGCAACACCCTCTGTTTGAGTGGGGATAGATTCCTTGTCTATTGGACTGAGAATTTTGCACAGTACTTGCTCCAAACATTCTATTGCTATAATAAACAACAGGGAGCTAAAGGACAAATTTGTCAGAAGCCTTTGAAAATTCTAAGTGGTTAGGGAATGAATGGATCTATCTTATCCACTGCAGATGATCCCTGGTATTTTGCCATTATGTATACTATAAAGGGGGAGGGGAAGTGAAGGTGTTTTAATGCTTTAATGATATACTACCATATCATGTTATCAAATGCTTTCTCAACATCAACTGACAGTAGAGTATTAGGAGTCTTAATGAGATGCCCTTGTTCTAGCCAAATCACTACCCTAAGATTATGGTTTCTAAATCACCCCACATTGATGAATCGCACTTGATCTGGGAAATTAAGTGCAGGAAGCAGAGGAGCTATCTTCATTGTTCATAGGGCCATGTATATCTCACCATCGATATTTAATAATGACACTGGTCCATAACTAGAAGGGTGTATGGGATATTTTCTGTATTTAGGGAAATGAAGTAAAAGCATTTGTTTCCATGAAGGGTTGAAACTCTTCCCCCGTAACAGGTTAAGAGATGGAAGAAATGGAGAAGGGAGCGTTTTATACATTTCTGCAGGGAGACCATCAAAGCCTAGCTCCTTCTTGGTTTTTAGTTTGTTAATCACTGCCAACATTGTTTTGCATGACAAGAGGTTTCACCAGCTCATGCTGTTGATCTATGAGGGGGTAATGTATTAAAGGAAGACAATATGAGGCTTTCCTTTGCAGTATCTCCTACAAAAATGGGAGATTCCTGAAATATTTGTTGATAATAGACTTGAAACCTAGATAGGATGCTGTTTAAGTGAGGATACATTGCTTAAATTGGTAGTAACTAAAGAGATGAATGGAGTATTTTTCTTTAACTTTCACCTGCATTTCTAGGTAGCCTAGAGCAGATCTGAGGGGAGATATCATAGTATTGCAGATGAAACCCATCTAGCCCCAATTCTGTTTTCCTGTTAATAACTTCCTGTATCTAAGAATGTATCATATTTAGTGTCTCAGATGAGATTAATGTTTTCTGAGAGCTCCTCTGATGAAATGCTTAAGTGTATTTGAGTTGTAATTATCTCAGTTCTGTGTTTCATTGCTTCTATAACTCATTGGTCCATGCCCTTAATTTAGCATGTCAAAACCCTTTATATGTGTCCCATAGTTTGTGAGGCGAATAATTTCCCATTGTATGAATGAGCAAGAATTCTCAAATAGCAGCTATTAGTTGCTTCTAAAGCTCTGGACATCTTGTATAATATGGGTACATGTGCCATGGTCTGGCTGGCAAAGGATCTAATGCTGTAAGATATAGCTGTATTACATGATCCCAGAATGGATATGAATGTATCTTCAGAGAGGGGCAAGAATTTAAAAGTGCAGTGACCATATAGGCCCTATCAATTTTAGTAGATGTGAGTAGTAAGTGCATAAATGGTTCTGTGAGTCAATATGAACCATTAGACATAGGTTTTCTGTCCACAATTTAAGAATTTTGGCTGGTACAGTTAAAGAAAAATGTCTACTGACTGTTGTCTCTTTTTTTTTTGAGGCTTCTACAAAATTGTAGTCTCCCATCATTACTGGTGAGCCTGAGCTATGATCCTGTACATAATGTAATAAATTTTTAGCCTCCTTAAGGTTAACAGATGGGTAAATAAAATAAATAGAAACTGTCTCTTTTAAATGATGGACTGAAGGAAGCCAAATTTTCCTTTTATTCTGAACAGACTCGGAGTAGCATTGAATCAGATCTTAAGACCCAGGTAGGAAATGTCTTCTTTTAACCATGATGTGTGTAGTGCCTTCTCTTTTTGTTGAAAGGACAAACATCTAACAAGGACTAGCACTGGAAGAGTACTTAGCTGAGGCACTGGTGAGGCTTTCCAAGCATTAGTTTTTAGTTGTGTCCAATTCCAAAGCTGATGGTATCCATGCTTGTAAAATTCTGAGCATATCTCTTTGCTCTGCATCCTTTTGTAGATTGAGAATCCTTATGCTATTTCATCTACAGCAATTTTCTTGGTCATTTATGCAATTGTGTAGTGTTTGCATGAACTGAAGCAAAAACTGTATTTTATATTCTGCTTCACATATTCTGGCTGTGTGGTCTTGGGCAGAAAATAGCAGTACATGTTTCAGCTGCTATGCCAACAACGCATCAGACATACATCATTATCAGGCACAGTTCCTTCTTTATCTCTCTGTTTAGTTTCTTGGTCTGTGTAACCACAACCCCCATTATGTCTTGGTCTGTGTAGCCACAACCCCTGTTCTAAATATAAAATACAGATAACATGTACATATTATTCATGTATAAGTACACATACCAGACGAGTGCACAAACATGCATCATTTTGTTACTTTGACACATATATTTTGAAGTAGCAGAGATATGAAGCCTAGACACATGTCATGCTATGGAGCAAATGTCATTATTATAGGTTCATAGGTGTGTACTAGGCTAATAGTCCTGGGGCCTTTGTGAGCCTGCCCATAGAATTACCTTGGCATTGTGCCACCCAACCTTAGTTCCTAGTGCCTCTGTTGAGTAGAGCCACTGGAGTGATCACCAGGGTGAATTTTCTATTTCCCATCCACTGATCAAGATTTCTCTTGAAGAGGGCCAGTGAGGTGCTCTGCTTGACATGTATGGGAAGTCTATTCCATAGCACGGGCAGTCCCTGGGTTATGAACCTGTCCCTCCAGCATGTTCTGTTGATTGTGGTAATGAGGTTGAGGTCTCTGGAGCATGTGGTGTGGAGGGATTGGGATTTCTTTAGATGTAGCATTTCTAACAGAGCTGGGTCAGACATGGCTTTGTAAGTCAAGCAGAGATCGCCTTTAAGTAGCCAATATGACAAAGAGAACAGTTGGAGTTTTTTTAGTCTGTCCATATAAGACAAAAGTTTAAGGTCTAGGTGGCCTCTCCAGTTGTTGCAGGTGTTTAGTGAGGTACATGCCAAATGGGGCATTGTACTCCATGACTGGCCTAATGAGGGAAGACAGTGACCTCTTTCTTCCTGGATGCAAAGCACTTAGCAATGAGATGTGCTGCATAGAAGGACTTTCTGACCATAGTGGCAGTGTGGTGGTCAAAAGAGAGGTTGCTGTCAACCTGTGTTCCCAGATCTCTTATAACGCCTTCTGTGTTCAGTGGACTACCATCGATGTGGTAATTCATGGGAACTGAGTTTTTCCCAAAGGGAATGATGACACATTTTTTGACATTAAGCTTAAGGCCATGGATCTGACACCAGTAGTTGGTCTCAGTGAGGCCTTTCTGTAGGATGTCACCATCACTCGGGGAGTTAATAATAGCTCCCAACTTGCAACTGTCTGTGAACTTTTTCAGCCAGAGTCCCTTCATGTTGGCCTGGACTTCAGAGAAGTAGATACCAAACAATAGAGGACCCAGGACCAAACCCTGTGGGACTCCACTCATGACTGGTCAGCAGTCTGACTTGGAGTCAGCTACTTTTACACTATGGGTTCTATCTGTGAGCCAGTTTGCAACCCACCTAGTGATATAGGGGTTGATGCCTAGTTTAGTGAGTTTTTCTATGATTCCTGAGTGGGGAAAGGTATCAAATGCCTTGGCCAGATCAAGGTAGGCTGTATAAACCACCTTGCCTTCATCCAGAGCTCTGGTGACTGACTCAAAGAAGTTGACCAAGTTAAGCAGGCATGATCTACCCTTCACAAAACCAAACTGTGTGGGATCCAGAGTTTGGAGATTCCCTATATCATTGTTTATTAGGTCCATGATACATTCCATAGCTTTGCATATCAGACTCGTCAGGCTAATGGGGAGGTAGTTCCCAGGGTCTGTAGTCACTCCTCCTTTGTGGAGAGTGATGAATGTAGCAGTGCGCCATTGGGTAGGGACAAAGACTGAGGTGAGGCTGTGATTGAACAGGGCACACAGGTGAGGTGTCAGTTCACTCTGTAGTTCATGTAGAACACAGACAGGGATATTGTCAGGTCCCATAGAAGCTGTATTCTTGGCCTTGGACAGTGCTGTTTTAACATGTGCAGCAGTAATACTGGGTGCCTGTCAATCTACTGGTATTGTGACTAGTCCCTTGGGGCGGAGAGAGAGGGGTAAAGTTAGCACTGAATCTGTCAGCCAGTATATTGGCAATATCTGTTGGCTTGGTATAGGAGGTACCATTGTGCAATAGCTCAGAGCAAATCTGGTTATTGCAGTGGAGATTCTTCACATAACTATAGAAGGCCCTGTTGTTTTCTTTACTATCTGTTGCAATTTTGTTTTCATATCTAGCTTTAGGGGATTTGATGAGGGAGCTCAACTTTTTGTTGAGGCTGATAAGGGAGTTTTTCCAGTCTTGAGACTTCATCTTATTCTGCATCAGTTTCCTCCTTCTGTTGTAGAGTTTGTTTATTGCAGGGGGCCACCAGATTGGCTTCCTTTTTTTTTTTTTGGAGGAGAGCGTCTTGGTTCTGTTGGGTACGGTGAGATCCATCCATTTGTGTACATGTTCATACAGTGCATTGGTGTATGATTGAGCGGTCATGCAACTGATCTCCATTTGCATGCATGCTATGAAGTTAGCCACCTTTGTTTTTTGGAGCCCAAAGTTAGCTTTGGAGAAGTGTTTCATGGTGGTTACCTTTGCAGGAGGGGGTGGTAGGGATGTGGATTTCCAAGGTGATTAGTTTGTGGTAAGATCTAACCAGGGAGTACTTGAGTATTGGTGTAGAGCAATGGTTGCACATATTAATAATGACCAGTTCAGGGATGTTGCTACCTCTAGTGGGGATAAGAACGAGCTGGTCCAGGGCATTGGAATTAATGAATTCCAGAAAGTGTTGTGCAAGTGTTTTGGTATGTGAGTAGTTTTCCCAGTTAATGGAGAGGTAGTTGAAGTTGCCTAGTATGAGAGTGTTAGGTTGGACCCTAATATTCTTCAGTGTGCTTAGGAACATGGAGTGTGAGTCTTGGGACATGGTTGGGGACCTATAGCAGGCTACAATCTAAATCGCTGTCTTACCCACTGTTAGCTGCACCTGAAGTATCTCAGATGAGTTATGTTGGGCTACTAGTTTGGAGCTGTGCACATCCTTTATGAATATAGAAACACCACTGCCTTTGGAGCTTCACTCCAAGTTCTGAGGCTGAAAGGTGTAGAGTGAGTTATAGCCTGGTAGTGCAGGGGTGCTTTCTGCTGCCTTGACCCAGGCCTCTGTTATGGCACAAATGTCGATGTTCTCCATTTTAAGGAGTGCTTTGAGCAAGTGCATTTTGAGATTTACACTTCTATGATGAGGCTACATGAGTATAGTGATAAGTGAGGTTTCCTATGAAGTTTTCCTTACCTAAGACCTGACAATGACAAACTAAAATTAATGGCAGCCATTAATTCTGATATATGTGTATGTATATGGGAACCCTTCAGTAGATCGAACATATAACACATTCGAACCTCATATGGCCGAGACCATATGTTTGAACTTGTAAATGTTCAATGGACTGAATGGAGATCTCCGTACAATGCGGAACGGGAAGATTTCCCTTTTCCACAATGTAGTGCGATCTCGGAGTTGGTATATTTAAGTAAGGGAGTGTGGGGAGTGCAGGGGGGGTATATTCCCCCTGCTACAGACGTTTAATTTTGTTTTTTGTTGTTTTTTTTCTTGTTTTACTTCTGTGTTCGAACTATTACAAGTTCGAACATATGGTCTCGGCCATATGTGGTTCGAACTTGTAATATGTTTGATCTACTGAAGTAGATCCGTGTGTGTGTGTGTGTGTGTGTGTGTGTGTGTGTGTGTGTGTGTGTGTGTGTGTGTGTGTGTGTGTATATATATATATATATATATATATATATATATATATATATCTAGACTAACAGCCTCAAGATCCATTACTCCATTTAATTCCTGTTTAATAAAGTTTTATATATATATATATATATATATATATATATATATATATCTATGACTAGCAGCCTCAAGATCCATTACTCCATTTAATTCCTGTTTAATAAAGTTTCAGATTAGTGATTATATATCTAATGAGTTTTATGGCATCTTTCATAGATTCATAGAATTTGCAAGGTAGAGCCAGTTTAAGTACTAGAATCATTCTGACAATCTCCAACCTCATAAGCATGTTTATTGATTTCAGACTGATCTGTATGATATTATCGAAAGGAACGAATCTCCAATGACTTAAATATCGAAATTGCTGTTCATTGATTTGTTTTTTGTGAGACTGCTGTACAGTGAAGATTGGGAATTTTGCCCTTTCTTCACTGTAGTGTGATCTTGGACTTGGTATATATAATTAGTGTGAGGTGTGGGGGGGGGTGCAGCCTCCCCCCACAAAAGTGATTTCGATGAATGGCAATTTCGATATTTAAGCCGTTAGAGATTCATTCTTTTCAATAATATGATATAGACCCATTTCAGTCAACTTCTTATATCCCCCTTAAAAAGAGGTGAACTGCCATTGTGGACTCAGATGCACTCTGTGTTTTCCTAAGCACTTCCCAGCAACCCACAAAGAAACGCCCACTCGAAGAAGAGACCCCGTGGCCTTAAATCCACTTCCAGCAGTGTAAACTATTTCAGAAAACATAGAAAGAGGTGAATGAACATGCTCTACAGTGGGACATCACATATGGAATAATATTCTTCCTGAAATCAAAACTGAGACTAACTTAATGAATTAAGGCAGTAAGTAGAAAATGTCATCATAGGAAGATGTGAGGTCATTTGCTATGTCTGACATGTCACCTTCCTCCTTAATGTTTAAGTAGTATTACATTTGTTTCAGAAACGTAACTTGACATGGTATCTCTTTGGACACTGTCCCCTTGGATACCATTCAATTCATCATAAGATAAATCCACTGACATTAAAGTCCTTTGTTCCTCTGTGCTACTATAATTTGGGCCATTTATAATATATTAGGGGGTGTGGGAGATAAAGCCCTCATAAAGATATTGATTTTTACTGTATTGTTTTAGTCAACATTCATTTGAATTAGGTGACTTATAATGACTCTTACTTAACACATACACATAAACTGAAAATCTGTGGAGAACCCTCCTCACCTTTATATCACTCTACCAGCCTCACATCCTAGTCTAATGAGCATTTACATATTTTACTTACATTTATATTTTTACATTTTTATATATCTCAATGTTTATATAGTTTACTATTATTTAATAGGTTCATAGGTTCATAGGTTGATACTAGGCTATCTGCCCTAGGGCATTTACAAGCCTAGCCAGAGTGTGTTTGGCTTTCGCCACCCTTCTTAGATAAGTTGACTGTGCCTCTGTATAGTAGGTCACAGAAGATAGCCCATTTAAGGTTAGTTTACCGTGCCTCTGTCTAGCAGTGACACAGAAGAGATCCCAGGGGTAAATTTATGATCTCCCATCCAAACATCAAGATTCTTCTTGAAGAGGGTCATTGAGGGGCTCTGTCTGACATGGACTGGGATTTTGTTCCAGAGTGAGGGGAGCCTCTGGGATATGAATCTGTCCCGCCAGCATGTTCTATTTATTTATGTGCTGAGGTTTAAGTCACTGGAGCATGTAGTTCTGATGGATTTGGATTTCTTGAGGTGGAGCATGTCCATTAATTCTGGGTTGGACATGGCTTTATACGTCAGGCACAGATCGCCTCTGAGTAGGCGGTAAGCAACTGAGTAGAGCTGGAGTTTCCTCAGCCTAACTGCGTAGGGCATCTGTTTGAGTCCCTTGATCCTCTTGGTGAGGTACTTTTGGGGTCTTTCTAGTTGTAGCAGGTGTCGGGTAAGGTACATCCCAAATGGGGCATTGTATTCAATTATCGGCCTGATGAGTGATGAGTAGAGGGGCACAATCACCTCTCTTGATCTAGATGTGAACCTCTTCGTGATAAGGTGGGCTATATAGAATGTCTTTCTAACCACTTTGGCAATGTGATTGTCAAAGGAGAGATTGCAATCTACTTGGGTCCCCAAATCCCTAATTACTTCTTCCGTACTTAATGGATTGCCACCTATGTGGTAATTTGTGAGCACTTTGTTTTTCCCAAAGGGGATGACTATGCACTTTTTGGCATTTAGCTTTAGGCCATGGCTCTGGCACCAGTTTTCCATCTCTGTGAGACCTTTTTGGAGGATACTTGTGTCAGCCGGCGAGTCGATTATGGCCCCCAGTTTACAGTCATCTGCAAACTTTATCAGCCATAGTCCTCCTGTGTTAGCCTGTACCTCAGAGAAATATATACCGAACAAGAGAGGTCCCAGGACTGAGCCTTGTGGGATACCACTTGTAACTGGTTTAGAGTCTGACATGGCACCTGCAATTCTGACCATGTGGGTTCTATCCCTAAGCCAGTTTGCAACCCATCTTGTGACATAGGGGTTGATATTTAAGCTGGTGAGCTTATTTATGATGCCCGAGTGGGGTATTGTGTCGAAGGCTTTTGCAAGGTCAAGGTAGGCTGTGTGGACTACCTTCCCTTTGTCTATGGCCTTGGTGACTGTTTCAAAGAAATTGACCAGGTTCAAGAGGCAAGATCTGCCCTTAACAAAGCCGAATTGGGTAGGATCCAGTGTTTGGAGGTTCCCAATGTCTTTGTTTATGAGATCCATGATGATACGCTCCATAGCTTTGCAGACCAGGCTAGTTAGGCTTATAGGGCGATAGTTTCAGGGGTCCGTTGTGGCACCACCTTTATGGAGTGGGACCACTGTTGCTGTATGCCATTCTTTGGGTACATATCCTGTTGTAAAGCTGAGACTGAACAGTGATTTTAAGTGAGGGTTCAGTTCTTCTTGGAGCTCATGTAAAATGCAGCCCGGGGCACTGTCCGGTCCCATTGATGCTGTGTTTTTTGCTTTGGAGAGGGCAGCTCTCACCTGTGCATCTGTGATTGTCAGGGAGGCTACACTTTGTTGGGATAGTCATTTGCTCATTTGGGGGGAAGGGGAGGAGAAGTTTGCACTGAACCTGTCTGCCAGGATGTTGGCAATGTCTGTGGGTTCAGTGTATTTTTTGTCATTTTGCACTAACTCAGAGCATATCTGAGAGTTTCCACCCAGGTTTCTGACATAACTAAAGAAAGCCTTGTGATTATCTTTAGCGTCTTGTGCAATTTTTCTTTCAAAGTTAGCCTTAGATGTTTTTATGAGGGATTGTAGTTTCTTGCTAGTACTGATCAGAGTTGCCTTCCCTTTCAGGGATTTTGCTCTATCATGTAGTAGCTTCCTCCTTCTGTTGTACAGCTTATTTATGGCTGGGGTCCACCAGACAGGTCTCCTGCCTTTGGAGGAGTGTGTCTTGGTTTTATTTGGGATAGCACGATCCATGCATTCCTGTAGGTATTCATAGAATGCATTTGTAAAGGATTCTGCGGTTTGGGCCATATTTTCCACAGGCCCTGGGGCTTTGAAGGATTCCACCTCGGTTTTGAGAAGTGGGAAGTTTGCTTTTGAGAAGTTTTTGACCATGGTTTCCTTTGCTGGGGGTGGGGACAGGATATGGATGTCCATAGTGATTAATTTATGGTCAGATCTTACCAATGAGGGGTATACCTCTGGTATGGAACATAGAGTCCCCATGTTGGTGATGATCAGGTCCAATATGTTTTTCCCCCTTGTGGGAGTGGTGACCAGTTGTTCCATAGCATTTGAGTTTATAAATTCTAGGAAATGTTGGGCTAGGGTGTTGGGGCTTGAGTAGTGCTCCCAGTCTATGTTTGGGTAGTTAAAGTCACCCAATATAATGGTGTTTGGAGAGACCTTCATATTCTCCAGTGTCTTTAGGAAAGCCAAGTGGGGTTCCTGAGTTTGGGAGGGTGGTCTGTAGCAGGCTACAAACTGGAAGGCAGTTTTGTCCACTGTTAGTTGCACATGGATGGTCTCAGATGCTTTGTGCAGTGCCACTAGCCTGGAGGTATGGGTATCTTTGATGAATATGGATACTCCCCTCCTCTTGTGGTTCGGTCTGAGTTTTGGGGCCGAAAAGCATGGTATGAGGTATAGCCTGGTAGTGCTGGGGTGCTCTCGGGAGCCTTGAACCAGGTTTCTGTTACTGCACAGATATCGATATTCTCCATACTGAGGAGAGCCTCGAGTGCATGCATCTTGAGGTTTAGACTTCTGGCATTGAGCAGCATTACCCTTAGTTTCTTTTTCCTTGTGTTGTCTAAGGAGGTGGGTTTGTCTTTTGAGCCTTGCCTAAAAAAGGCACTATGGGGGTGGCAAGAGCCTTGGCCAGTATTTGAAAACCCAGGGATGACAGGTGCAAGCCGTCCCTAGCAAAGCAACGTGGCTTGTCAAGCATGTCATCCCAAGCTGACAGACACTGGATCCCCTTTGAGTGATACCAATACTTTAGCCAATTGTTGAAATTGATCATTTTGTCTTTATACTGTGGTATCATTCTTGGTGAGGTAAGATGCTACTCAAGGTCAGGGTCATACCGGCCTGGGCCACATGATCAGAGAGCGCCTCTATGCCTCTTTTCATGTAATCCAGGGAGGTACGTCTCAGGTCATTCACACCAGCATGGACAATGATGGAGTCATATTTAACACTATTCTTGCTCTTACTGTGACATTTGCCTAGCCAGTATCTGGCTTTAAAAAATTATCCAAACAGGATTCCAGTGCTAGTAATACAAACAGATTAAACAGAGAGATGAAGTTATCATTAAACGTACAAAAATGACTGCCTCCATATCTCAGGTGGTCATCCTGAATGGAATCAAAATAAGTACATGGACTCCCAATAGGTCCAAACTTCATTCATCTCCGATCCAACAACAGGTCCAAACACCAATCCCCTCCAATCCAACAACTTTTACAAGTAAGACACAGCCTTTCCCACTACTGAATCAATAACCCAGAACTTATCAATCCAGAAATCAGTTGTGCTCATAAAGAGGATAAGAAAGAGAAAAGTGCCAGAAGAAACGTGGTGTATGGAGATGACTATCACATTTTTAGACTGAGTTCATGGCAGCCTACTTTGAGCCAGATGTAATTACTATCAAAACGTTTTTAATTATGGATACTGTGTTTTAAAAAAATATTTGAATTAAAGCTGTTTATGATGAAGCTCAAATTGTACTTTGTATTACATAACACCCCTGCATTTTTCACAGCTGATATAGGTAAGTTTAAAAAGAAAAGTCTACTCAGTTCTGCTTCATTTCTATATATTTTTCAACTAGATTTCTCAGGAAGATATTATGCATCTGTTAACTTGATCTTTAAAAACAACAGAACATTTTATAATATGTCTGCTGAACAAACAATTGAAAAAATGTATTATATTTTAGTAGAACAGACAAACAGGCTAGAATGGTAATTATGGATAAAGAAATACATGCTAAAGACACGCTTAAATGTTTGTCTGATGACATCTTTCATAAAGAAGGGACTTTAAACTTCATTAATCTGACTGTTAAAATAATAGATGATGATTTTTAGACTTATTCACTTAATGCTGTATAAAAGCTGTACTGTATGATTTCTCACATGTCCATCACTCTAGGAGCTATCATTTTTGGTGTACCTAAAATTTGAAAGAGTATTACTTGCCCTTCATTTCGTCAGGCAGTGACAACTGCTGGCCCTAAAACAGACACCATTGCGATGTCCATTGATTCTAACACTACTGCCTCTACAATATCTTCCTGTATCAAAAATTTGCAGGACCTCTTGGAGGCACTGACTAACTTTATGTCTGAAGAAAGATTTTTAAATGTCAACTGTTGATGTAACTTCATGTATATAGGCATTCCACAGAAAAAGGTATAGAAAAGGGTAGGCAATACTTAAGCAAAAATATGACTATGAGTAATAGAGATATTAGTAGAGCTTGTTTGATAGTTGATGTAGCTTTGGCCAGTATTTTTTTTTCCTTTTTCATAAGAAATATTTAAAACAAGTGAAGGCAGTGGCAATGTGGGTTGCTATGGCTCCTGACAAATCTGGTGCTTGGACAGCAGCAAAAAGAAGTATTATTTATTCATGCACTGTTTCAGCCTGTTCTGTTCCCCATATGTTTTACTACAATGTTGTTCTATGGAATGGAGATGTTTGATGAGTTTGTTGTAGGGTTAACCAAGGGTACTACTTTTTACAATTTACAGTATGCATGTCTTTACTTTGTGATATAAAATTATCTCTAATGCAGCTGACTAATTAAATGGACAGCTATATAAGGGTATTAGTGCCATTAGTTTGAGATATATATAAGGAATTAGGGATTTTGGTCTAATGCTAAATGATTCAGATACCTTCTATTTGTTATCCTTTTATTAAAAATCTATTCATTAATTTTGAGTCATAAACATCACTGTATAACATTTTGCAACATTCTGTTTTTGTACTGTTTCTAATTCCATTTGAGGATATGTTTTGTATTGATTGTTTTGACATACCCTGGGATTCAATAAACTGGGTTTATGATTGGCTACTAAAAACAATAAACCTCGAATGGCTAAATTTCGAATGAGACACAGTGAAATGTAAAATTAGTGAACAACAAGAGCATCACAAATAAATGCATTGAACTGCCATAGTCGGCCAACATTGCAAATACAGTCAACCTATGTGGCGGGCTGCACCCCACACACCCCTAATTATATATACCAACTCTGAGCTCTGAGATCACACTACAGTGGGGAATAGGGCAAATTTAAAAGCTTTCCTTTCACTTACCATATGCATTCCATTACTTCTTGGTTGTAGGGGAACTATGGCCATTCGATTAATTTATTTTTGATAGTCTCATTTTTCGCTGATTTTCCACTTCACTCTGTCCTGTTTGAAATCTAGCCATTTGAGATTTATTCTTTTCAGTAGCTGAACATAGACCCCAACAAACTCTATATATGCTTTGCACGAAATCTACACAGAGTTTACAGGTTTGCGTGGTCAACAGCAGCACTTAATGAACATTCATGCCACAGCTCACCTTCAAAAGTAAATAAGCAAGGTTTTGTGGTGGCCAGGAAACTGTGTAAAGCAATACAGATAGTAATCATAGTTACAGCATAGCAAATTGGATTAGCAGGATTGCACTGAATGCCACAAGGACCACCAGGGTTTTTCATATATTAATGTATAATGTTGCGGGGACAGAGCAGAACAGTGTTTCAGGACAGGACAGTATATGCATACCATCCAGCATACTGGGCTAGCAGGATTGTGTGGAATGCCACAAAGACCACCAGGGTTTTTTCATATATTAATGTATTATGTTGTGAGGACAGGACAGTGTATCAGAACAGGACAGTATATGTGTATACTCCAGCATACTAGGCTAGCAGGATTGAATGGAATGCTGCAAAGGCGACCAGGGTTTTTCATATATTAATGTATTTTGTTGTGGGGACAGGACAAGACAGTGTATGTGTACACTTCAGCATATTGGGCTAGTGGGACTGCATGGAATACCACAATTACCAACAGGGATTTTCTTATATTAATGTATGTGTTGCAGGTACAGGTTAGGACAGTGTATATACTGTAGAGTCCCATTCCAGGAAGTCTGTACAAGTTGGATCAATGATCTGCAAGGGTACATGGACTGCCATTTATAAAAAAAACAGTCATGGGAAGTGTGCTTATTGAATATGGACACATAGATGAAGTTTAGGGATGAACACTGGGAAGGAGGATAGGTGAAACATTGCAATGTACTGCACATCAGGAAATGTAAAAGGAAGACAGTTGCAGCAGGAACACTTACAAACACAAACAAACACTAATCACATTTCCACATGGCACAGTATGGACTGCACAATGCCAAATGTATATGATGTGACCATCACACAAGGTGACCTAACAGTGGAGGATGTCTGTGTGATATGAGCATCCAGACATGAACATTGGAGAGGACATATATCATGGATGTTAAATACAGTTGAGGTTGGGTGCATATTGCGAAGCTGTGCAAACTGATTTGCTTGCATATGCCTGTATTGGCAGCAGCTGCTTCCAACAAGTAGGATACAGGTTCATGGCCAACAGTAAAACCATCATGCACAATCATGGAGAATATCAGAATAATACTACCAGTGATTCCCATGTCTCTGACACCACATAGGGGTTTCTGAGAGCGAACAGATGGTTCTGCACCAACACACTTGTGCAGCTATTAGGACATGTCAGCAATCTATGAGTGTAATTATGCACATTCCCCTGACACTAACATATGTAGGAGGTGTGAAGAGGCACTCTTGACATTATGATCACTGTAGGCTAGTTGACTGGTGAGCATGGCAGAAATATATATATATATATATATATATATATATATATATATATATATATATATATATATAGATAGATAGCATAATCCACTCTGTCATTAATGTAAACCATGCAATCAGTGTCATTAAACAAGCTATGTATGTCATGAGTGCATTACTGGAACAGATATCACACATGCAAGTCATATTACATCTTTATGGGGGTCCCATGCCATCAGACAGTAATGTTTATGCAACAAAACTTATACCTGGGTATGCACAATAGATGTGTGACAACTCACAATGACAAAAGTGGTAAATTTCAATTACATATCATTGATAGATGTGTATGGAGGGACATGCGGAAGGGTGCATTGTACTCAGGTATTGGTGTGGTGAAGGCTGTGAGCTATGAATGTATTATGGCCTGTCATGTGAATGTCCTGCATATACTCAGTAGTTATGTTACATACATGGGAGTACTCACCACTGTGGACACATGCTGGTACACATTCCACATATCACATATCCAGGGAGAACAAAGGTGAGTTACTATTATGTTACAAATATGAATGGGCTGTTCTTTTGGGGAGGAGCAAAGATGCATTACTGTTATGGCACATACAAGGGTACAACTGTTCTGCTGAGGAGGAAACAAAGCTGGGTTACTGTTATGGCACATGCAAGCATAGACTGTTATTTTGGAGGATAAAGGTGAGTTACTGTTACGGCACATGCAAGCATAGACTGTTATTTTGGAGGATAAAGGTGAGTTACTGTTATGGCACATGTAAGCATAGACTGTTATTTTGGAGGATAAAGGTGAGTTACTCTTATGGCGCAGAGAATGATCTGTTACTCTTGTTACTCTCCTTGTTTTGTATCCTGACGGTTGTTAGTATTTCACAGCTCTAAACTGTTTTATGTTTCTCCACTGGATGATACTGACTGGCTTCCTTTTCAGTTTTATCTGGAAACAGTTATTTTGTAGTTATGTGATACTTACACGTATTATCTTTCTGTTGTCTTTTAGGACACCTACAAGTATGCCACCCAAGTGTGTCAGTCCACGAAGACCACCCACACTGATGCTGAGAACCAAGTGATTGCAGATGGCTTCAGGCAACATGGTGCTTTTCTGCTGGAAAGGGGATGGGGAGATATGGCACACAGGATGTGAATATGGTAGCAGATAGTTAATGCCAATGTCACGACGGGACATATGAGCAGGGCTACTGACATGATCACATCTGCATGGAGGAGAGCAGCTGCAGTGGGTCATGATATTTACCAGAGGAGGGCCTCCTATGGAACCACCACTTACCTCCAATGAAGAGTTCCTGGCCAATAGCAGAGATCCAGACAGCTCCCAGAACATTTCAGCACAGCATATCTGGATGTCGGAACAACAGTTTTTGAGACAGCAGGCACATCTCAGGAGGAGCTTCCAGGTAGGCTTTGCTAACTGAACAGTTGCATACCATTGAATAGTAAAACAATTGAAATCAATAGGGTAATTCTGTGTCACATGTCTTTTCTGGGGGATGGTATTGAAGATTGCTACAGTTTTCAGCCTAGGTTAGAGCTGTCAACCACATTCTTGTTGTTGTTGTTGAAATTATAGTTAATGGACATATAAAGGGTTAAATGTATTACCCCCTGTGTTACTGTTAATTGTGATGATGTTTCTCTTACCTCTTGCTTAACTTCTTCTAGGACTGTCTGGACTACAGAGGAGAATGTCTTCTGCAAATGGTAAGGCAAATATTTTTATGTCAGTACTGTTGAGCAATTTAAAAAAATACTGTAGTGTGTGATGTTGATCTCAGGCTTGTTGTGTGTGTTGCTGTACTGCCTGTAATAATGGAAGGACTGTTACTTTGCTAGCATATATTGCACTACAGTAGTGCAGGTATTAACGTATTCCTCTATTTCTTGCTTTTTATTACAGGTGGTCATGACAGTGGGAGTGTGGACCCTGTGCCACCTGATTGTCAGTGTATCAGCAGACTCTGCTGATGGTGGCCAAAGTGAGGCACAGTCGGCAGGGTGCAGAGGTTAAATCTGACACTGAGGCTGACATACAGCCATCCCCTGCATTTCCATCAGATGCTGACAGTAGGCCTATGCCTACCCAGTCCAGTGAGCCAAAATATATTGGACAGGTGGAGGGCAAGGACACTGATCAGGAAACTGTGGCTTCTGGGGCTTCAGTGTGTGAGTCTGACTGTAACCAAAGTGTGGAAGAGGTGCCGCACTGGAGGATTGATAGGGGTGCTCAGAGAGGGCCTGCTATCCCTCCTCCATCTGTTGCAGGTGTCTCTTCCCATGTCACTCAATATATGTTTAGGGGTATCATGGAGGCACAGGCACATTCCCATAGCTGCTCCAGACAAATGCACAGGGTTATGGATGTGACACAGTCTGACATGTGTGACTGCCTCCATTGTGTTGCCAGTTCACTGGATCTGATGAATAACACTGTGGACAGAGGGGTGTCTGTTATAGAACAAGCAGTGTCTGTGATGGAACATCTGCTGGGAAGAGAACGGCTTCCTTGTGGGTGTAGATCAGCCACATCATCTGCTGTCAGCCAACATGGGCATGCCTGATCATGCTCTCACAGTGGCAGTACTTCCACTGTTCTGTCAGTGAGTGTGCTGTCCACACCCAGATGTGGCAGGTCAGAGGGCCATGGTCCTGGGCATCCCCATGCAGGGAGCTCATCCAGCAGACAGCAGTCATGTTCAGGTAGCAGCACTACATCTAACCTTGGGTGTGGAAGTGCAACTACTGGCAGAGCCAGTTCTCATGGTGAGGGGTGACAACAATGAACTGCCACCTCTACCAATGCATGGCTCATACCTGTTTGCCATACCAAGGTGTAGAGCCAGCACAGCACTTGGCTGTGTTCATACAGACACTCACACACCAATTTCACCTGGAGGACCCCCTAGAGACACACACAACAATTACTCATTTTGTCTTACTGGCCATTTGTTGGTTTATCCACATGTCTGCCTTCTTCTCTTTCTTACTCATGCACACTCACCAATCTTTTGTGTCAGGATAGTCCCCCCCCCCCCCACACACACACACACAACATGCTCTGCAGGTGATAACTGTACCATATCCCTGTTTTCCATCTTTTATATTCAGGGATTCAAAATCTTTGTGTTTGATGCTCATGGTGCATAGCTAACTTAGTGCTTAGTATATCTGCATTTGTGGTGTTTAGCTGGTAATTGTACCCTTGACTTATATGGGCCTTGGAAAGTTAGACAGTTTCCCATCTTTATAGTTAATGATCTTGTGACAGTTGTAAAGTCAGAAACTGCAATGTGTATCATTACTTTCTAACTTCTCTCTTTAATCATTTTCCATTACAAACATATGGTGCTAAACTGATGGCATGGAATGATCATCAGTACTTTTGAGAGGTATGACTGCGTGAATCTTTGATGCCTGACAAGGATATGTCACGTAGTCATATTAGTAAACAAGACACTCCAGGTTCAGGACTTACAGTTTTAATTCAGGGCTGACTCTGTCTGATGCAAGCAGTATACAACCAATACATGGCAGGTGAAGGTTGTGTGAGTTGCCTGGCATCAGTGTTACTATATGTATGTGCATAGGAGGAATGTTTTAGGACTCTAAGTGGTGGGTGAGTGTGCAATGCATTGTCTCTTAGCCAATGCAAGGGCATACTGAGATTGCCTATGTCTGCTTACACCCTCATAAGCTGCTGGTTCCCCCTGTGACTCTTCATTTGCCTGCAGCTCTGGTGACCTTGACATTGGTGGTGGGATCTGTGCCCCCTTCCCTTTGCTGATCCTGCTGAAGCTGTTTTCTCAGGATTATGTTGTGTAACATGGCAGGTACTGTGAATATTTCTGTACATGTCCATGGATTGTACTGCAGAGCTCCCCCAGATGTATCAAGGCACCGGGAAGCGTGACTTCAGCAGCCCAAACACATGCTGTATGATATTTCTTGTTTGAGCATGTGCCTCATTATGGCATTCTTCTGTGGGTTTGTGTGCATTTCTGATGGGTATCACCAGCCATGGTTCCAGTGCATAGCCTGCATCCCCCAGTAAATGACCCTGTGGGATATCCTCCCTAGCAAACATCTGGTACAGTTGGGATATGTGCCAGATATGTGAGTTGTGGTAACTGCCAGGGTTGCCAGCATACACATTCAAGATTATTCCCTTGGTATTACATACAACTTGGCAGTTGATAAAGTGGCAGCCCTTTCTGTTAATATAGAGCCTACCTTGTTCTCCGGATGGTGCCTTAATTCCTACATGTGTGCGATCTATGGCACCCAGTATTTCAGGGTAGTGTGTTATACAGTAGAACTCTTGCATATTTCAGGCCCTCTCATCAGAACTACAGAGAAAATATTTGTGGTCATTGGCATGTTGGAGCATAGCATTCAGGAATTGGTGGAGGATCCTAGATGCTGATGCCTGTGACACCTCCAGCATATCCCCTGTTGGTCTCTGAAAAGTACCTGTAACTAATATTTTAAGGGCTACACATACCTTATTCTCCAATGGGATGGGTTCCACTTGGTTGGCTCTGGCTCTGAGTTGAGGACAGCAGAGGTCACAGAGTTCCTGTAGTGTGTCCCTGTCCACACTGTAGCAGTCCAGAGTTTCCACATCATGTAGGTTGTGAAAAGTTAAACAGGGCCTAAAAACTCTTCTCCTTTTCAGCCTAGGCATATTAGCAGCAGCAGCAGCATTGGCTTCAGCCTATAGCACATACAAATTAATTAAAGGCCGCTAACATTCTGTCCGTGTATGGAGTCTACATGGATGCTTCATAGCTTGTTGAATAGCTAAACAATGCTGGATTGGTTAATTAGCATGCAATTCAGCTGCTTAAGCTGTAATTAGCATGCCACTGTGTTCACCATGTTATCGCGGTGGTGCATGCCGCTACATAGTGCTTACTGAATTTAAAAGTTTCTGTGGCTGTGTGTGCATCACTATGAAAAATGACCATGTAGGCTTTATTGAATCCCCTGACAATGTGTCATTCTTTATTTCATAACAGCTTTCATGTGCTTGCATTTTATAGTCTGATCATGTGATTTAACTTGCATTACCTATTACACCTAGCTGTGGCAGTGTTTTTATTATTGTACTAAAGAGGCTGCATAGTTGAAGCTGCAGTCAGCTGTTTGTTTTTTTCCACTTTTTTGTTAGCCAGATAAAGTAAAAGCAGACTTTATCTGTTGATGCTGAAGTCTTACATTTTTTTCTGTTTGTTTAATCTGTGTACCTCTTGGATACACACAAGGATTTGTGTTGCTCATAATATATATAACTATCTGTCCCTCCCTCCCTCTATCTCTCAATCATTATTTAGTTGACAGAGTGAAGCGTTTGGAAAATTCACATAGAGCACTCACTATCAATTACTGCAAACATTAAGAGAAGGAAGATCAAGTGTGTGGGTAGATCAGGTAATTGTGGGTTTGAAATTTTAATGCCAGAACTTTTGGATATACTGAACATTTTGGTATTAAAGACTGGAGCATGTGTATGGATGTTTGGGGGCTACAGTCAGAATAAGGTCTGGATGAGGAGACTGATTTGGTGTTAATTATGTGTGCTGATGTAGGTAATGTTTGTCTGAGTGTCTAGTGTAGTGGTTGTGTTACACACACACACACACACACACACACACACACACACACACACACACACACACACACACACACACACACACACACACACTTCAATTCAGCTGCATTCATGCCCTCACAGACATTAACCCACAGACACATGCTCACACACATACACACAGATGCCCAGAAAGCTCTATGGCTCCATTATATGATATGAGCTGAACCTCCCCCCATAGGAGTAAGTAGCCAAACACCTTCAAAAGACAGTGTTCAATTTTTTTCTTCTGAAGGGAAAAGTGAACTCAACAAAAATGTAACTGTCACCATTTTAGGGGGTAAACACATGGTTAACTATCCAGAAATGATTCCAAGATCTAGCCAACCTGCACTTCCTTCTCAGTCAATAAGTGTACTACATCCTTGTTACTACATAACCTCCTGCAACCCCTCTTTCACTGATTTAATCAGAAAACCTCCCCAGAAGCCTCTTTGGCAGGGCATTACTGCAGGAGCCTTGTCAGGACATCTAGCTGAATAGTGGAATGCAAAGGCTAGCCTCCCACCCCCTCTCCCATGAAAGTGTGAATTATGCCAAAATCACTGCCTCTGCCCCTCCCCAAATCCTCTCCAGCTCTCCCTGTCCTGCTGATGCTGGATGTTATTGAGGCTCTGGCTTTCTTGTGCCAGAACTGCACTGAAGTGGAAGGACCACCGTATGTAGAGCATACATGTGGAAATCTGCACACTGTCCAAATATATTTCCCTGCATTTCAAGCCCAATGTAACCTAGTACTGACCATGCCCCCCTTCTGCTGGGATCCTAGCCTGTTCCTTAGTTCCACCTATCATTGTGCCTAGCAAAGAGTCAATATGCCTGCAATCTCACCATATTGAACTATCCACTGCCTTGAGTTTGCAAAAGCTTTGGTTGTACCACAACCAAGCATTCCCTTCCCTCAGATACAGGGACTCCCTGACCATCAGAAAATAAGCCAATTAGGGCAAACCTTATTTGTGCTCCTTCACTAAAATCACTGCAATTAAATAAATTAGCCACAATATCTAGTTATCCCAGGTCCTGGCTTTAAATTGTCCCACACTTTTTGCCCAGTACTGCTAAAGCAGCTGTCAGGTCCTTAACTTCCAGGCCTCCATAAATCTTTGTACTCCATCAGCTTCAACAAGATTGAAAACCTCCAGAAATTCATCCCTCCATTTTTTTTATTTCACAGCCAGTGGTTTATAGGGCATAATGAAAATTCCAGTATCTCTGTACAGGAAGTCCTGCAAACCCCTCATACACTCATACAATACCTGCTGATTGCCTCCCACCAACCCCAACTGTATCCCCATCAGACTTGGAAAATCCCTTACCTCCAATGACTGTGCTTAGAAAGGATCACTTCTACTACAACACCTGACACCAGTTGCGACCCTCACATCCTGCCCCTGGCCACAGGACAGCAACAACTCATGCAGCCTAATGCTGTCCTGTCCACTAATTTCCTGCACCAAGCCTAACAACAGCCCACGTGGCAACTGTTTGTGTACTGCTGCCTCCCTTGAATAATGAAGAAAATGGGTAGATTCCAAACTGTTGTGACATCAGCTTTCATCTGCCTCGCTCAGTTTTTCTTCCTTCTCTTTCCAAAGCCACTCTTTTTCCTCCACTCACTACTCATCATCACCTCATAGACAACCTTTTCTTCATCTCGTGATGCATTTTGAGTAAGCTGGAAACATTGCTTTACCTGGGTCATATAATCTCCTGCCATCTTTGCATACTGTGCATTCAGAAGCTCTGAAATCTTGCACTTCCCACTCCAGAAATCTCATATCAAGAAGAATTAAAAACCTGCACCTGGACCATGAATAGCCACCAAAATCGAACCCATCACTTGGCAATAAACCTCCAACATAGCCAATGTTAGCTCACCCTCTGGATGAGGAAAGCCATGCCCTTCAGGACCACATGCCATGGTACATGTGCGAAGGGGAGGAAAGAAAGAGAAATGTGTTAAAGCTAATGTATTAAGGCCCACACTAGTTGGAATATGTGTACCTGCTTCTTTTCCTCTTCCACCACCAACTGTGATACACTCTACCATAGCCTTACCTTGATTCTTTACCACTGCTGTACCTAGCAAAGGATGCCTCCACACTTACCCATCCAAGACTGGGAAGGTCAGAGTTAATTAGTTTCTTTGGCACTGGATTTAGTTTGACATCCACCACAGAGCCCACTGTGACCAGTACCAGGTTATGTAGTAGGTACCAGGCCTTGAACTAAGGTGAGTGAGTTATTTTCTCAGCACTTCACTTATACTCAAGCTATTACACACCTAACCAATCCTATCCCTGACTCCCACTCTCCCTTCCCACCCCCTCCCCTTTGATCACTTTCTATTAGCTGCCCAGCAGCAGTCTATGACACATCCCTTAGCTCCCTCCATGTAATCTGTTCAGAGACAAAATAGTCTGTAAGCAAACTCCATTTGTGCAAAGTCTTGAACATTTATGTATTCTTCATTTCTTCTGTCCTTCCATGGAATTGCAGTCTGCATTGCCAATATTAGATGTTACAAACATTATTTTCCAAACTGTGAGGTTCATTTTGCCAATGTCCCTTGTATGCACTGTTCTATATTTATTTTCTACTGTGTTTAATTTCTGGAGTGCTGTATTTTTTATTTATAAATATATATATATATATATTTTTTTTTTGTTTCAGGCTATCTCACAGAATTGTCCCATAGGCCATGTACATCTACTGTGTTACCATTTTATAAAATAAGCAGCAAATACTACTTGTTAGCTTCAGAAGGAAAAGCCCACAGGTATATGGCATCACATATAAATAACAGATTTAGAATAATGAAAGGTCAGCAATAGCTCTCAAAGCATGGAAAGAAACAGTTTAAAGTGATAATAGTTGTCCATAACTAGACAAATGCTGAAGGGAACTGGCAGCCTTATGCAGAGGGTGTTGTGTTGCATAATCTTGGATAGTCATCCTGCTGACTTTTCCAAAAACTATGCTAAGGAATTTAAGTTTAGCTTACCTTTGTCAAGGACAAAACAATTAGCTAAATATATTTTTTGCCCACTTATTACAGACACTCAGAAAGAACAACTAACTTTTCAGATATATTCTCCATTTACTGAGGGAGGAATGGCTATATCTCAGTTTGTTAAATAACCATTTCTTGAATGCCATGTGACTTGAAGCATGACAGCCCAAAACACCAGAAAACAAATGCTTATCTGTCTTGGAGGAGGAGCTTCCCTTGCCTTCCACAGGGGGTAGTTATCCCTTATTCCTCCTACTTAGGTATCACATTTGTGGCCGTTGCATCTAGGAATTAGTGAAATAATTTATCCGTGTAACAAGTCAAGTACTTTATGCTGCTGTTGCCAGAATAGTATGCAACAGGCATTGTTTTAGTTGCATGATAGTCCCAGCACCAAAAACATAAAACATGTGCATATACATGTATATACACACACACACATAAACATACTGCTTTGCTGAAAGCACTTAAGTATTAAACAGGAAATAATAAAATCATTTTGTGACTTCCATTTTGGTGACCTACACCATTCACCATATGCCATGTGTTCCAGTGCTTCTCTTCAATCTTCACTTTAAATTGGAAAGGAGATGGGATGTCCTAGCATGGCCCATCCATTCTCACAATAGGAGAGTTTTCCCTTTTGTTCTGCGTTAAACCCCATGTTATGCAGATGGCATGTAAGGATGTGAATATGGTGTGTGTGTGTGTGTGTGTGTGTGTGTGTGTGTGTGTGTGTGTGTGTGTGTGTGTGTGTGTGTGTGTGTGTGTGTGTGTGTGTGTGTGTGTGTGTGTGTGTGTGTGCGTGTGTGTGTGTGTGCGTGTGTGTGTATACCAGTGTATTACCACATGCTCACCGTTTGCTGCCAATCATCTGCTAACTCTCCCCCCTCCCCGTACTTTCCATCTACAGAGCTAGAACAGCAAGCCTTCAGCAGGGATAGTACTCAGTCAGAAAAACCACCCCCTCACCAAGAATGGGCAAGCAAGAATTTAAGCTTCTATTTTTCTCTCCCTTCATCTGTCTCTTTCAAAGTTTTGGCTTCCTACTCAAATAAAGATGTTCTGGGACATAGTTCAAAGCTACATTCATCTGTAGTAGAAAGCCAAAAAAGTCAAAAATGATAAGGAGCATGAGAGAAATTAGAAAAATATATCTTAGAATAGATATCAATATACAGAGAAGGTGGTAAAGATTTAATAAGAATAATGAGAAATACTAGAATATGCATATGAGCTGAAATAGTAAGATTGGAAAGGGTCTATGGAACAGCTTTCAAAAGAATTGTTAAATCAGCTATGTAGACTATAGTCCTTCACAAGTACATTATATTGCATTAAGTACAGAAACATAGTGTTCAGATTCAGAAACTGCTGCAGCAACTTTTAAATGTCTCCGCAGTAATGAGGCTTTGCAGTAGTTCTATCAGACTGCAGAAAGTCTAGAAGGAAAGTAGAACTATGAAGGATGCTGTCAGAATAGCCAAAAAAGAGGAAAAGATAAATCAATTTAGAAGATCTAGTGCCTTCTTTAAAAGACCTAATGTACATCACAATAAGCCAGTTGTCATCCCTAGCTAGCAGTAGGACATCTTTTTTCTGTAAACTACAAAGACAAGTTGCAGTTTTTGAAATTTTAGTAATAGGATGACAATTTCCTCTAAATGTACAGCTTTTAGGGAAGCTAAACTGAGCTCAAGGAAGATTTACCTATTTGCACCTGAACGTAAGAACAGGCCTAGGTAGGTTTACAAAGAATGCAAAAGAGGGTAGCTAGCAAGCAATGAAGAATGAATGCAATGCAGTGAATAATAGAAATAGATGAAGATGCAAGGGGAGGAATGGAAACTTGACAGGATGATGTATTCAAATAATAACAGCTGCTTCTTTAGCAGCATTGGTGGCTTAAAATCAAAAGCTGGGATGTAAAATCACTGTCTTTTTCTTAAAGAAAAAAAAAAAGCAGTGAAAGATTCAAAATGTATTATATACTGAATTCTAAAATTGTCTGCATAGAATATCGGTGGGCTTATTCCATCCTGCAATGCTGCATCAGTACTAAATATCAACATCTCCCCAATACCCTGCATTACGTCTTATTGAAGGAGTAAAGTAATTCCTACACTACCTGACGCTATGCTGATGGTACAAGTATTATGGATTTATACTACATCAGGAGCAGGTAATGAGATTCACAATTATTCAGTGTAAGTGAACCTTATCTCTTTCTGGCATGCTCTGATAACCAGCAAAGCCACAATGTAACTATAGATATCACAAAAAGCCAGACCTCCTTACAGCATTACCTCTATGTTGGCCACAGCACTGAATGCAGGACAGGTAATTCTTATCATGCATGCAATATTATGGTCCCATAAAAAGTGTAGAATGTCATGGGACTATGCCCTAAAATCACAGTATATGCTCATTAAAAAATGAAGTTTGAAGTCATTGCATGAGTATGAATGTGATGGCTTGTGAACAGCATTGCTGCACACTGGTAGGATGGACCCCAGTTTGTGCACTCACTCTGCTGCCTCAGACCATCTCCACCAAATGGAACTCAAGCTGAAGGCATCTGGACTTCCAGACATGTAACATCTGCAATACCAGTGCTGGATTATAGGTAAGAGTTGTTGCTACAGCACACAGCTCATAGACAATGATGGGCAACTCCAATACGTTGAAGTTTTACATTAACATTCAACACTAGTATACAAAGTATTGCAGTGTAGGGAACCCGATTCATATTTTGCAATCTACACCAGGGTCCTTTTTAATGACATGAGATACATAATTATTTCTTTGGATAGCATTCAATACAGAGTATAATGTGTATTTGAATCCACTAGTATGAATCAGTTTGGATCTCAGAGTACATGCTATATGTATGCTGGCATGAAAAAGTAAATGCAATTATAACATAAAAAGAAGTTCAGTTAAAGAACTAACAGATTTATGTATTTTTAAAATTCTGGCTTTATAAAATGTACAATATAAGTGGCATTAACTTTTAACACATGAGATGGTAATCCATGTTCCATTTTCATTGGCACTAAAAGCAGTATCACAGGGCATGCTATTTTCAGGGAATTTGCAATTTATGTTTTCTTTTAAAAGAAAAAAGCAGGGACAAATGTAATGCAGCCTGTCATTTCATAAGTAAATTAGCCTTTGTAAAATCATAAAAAATGATGACATAGAAGTCACTGTTTTTGGACTGCAATCAGTTTAGTCATAAAACGGATTAACATAGCAGGCTAAATATAACAGTAAATGACAGTGGCTCAGTAATACACTTATCTTTTACAAAAATAAAACATTGCCTTTCTGCTGCAACTTCCTTTGGCTGATTACCTTGTGCTGCAGAAAAAAAATACTATTGATGCTTCAGACATGTTAGCTTTATGCAAGAAAAGGACAATCTTTCTAATGTCCTAGCTCTATATTTTTCTACCTACATCTTTTTATTACCACTTCAAGTAAACATAGTGTTCTCTATTTTCTAAGCTAATTTAGCATGGGGGTTACATTCTTTAAAAAATGTGAACAATAATAATCATTTCAGACAAGCTGGCATTCATCTGCAATTCTAAATAAATAACAAAACAAAATTTATATTGTGGGATGAATCAAAATTGTGCAGTACCTGTTACACAACATCCAATCAAACTCTTCCACTTCATATTACATTAATAGGAGTAATGTACTGGTGCACTGAGTTCCAGTACATTACAACCTATTAGGATACTTTTTCCTTTAACGGGGCAGCAGTTGTCGTGTTTTTGTGTAACCTAAGTGGAGTCTGAATGATTAGAATCAACATAGGCAAGAATTCTGGGTTGGTTCCATGCTGTACAGAGATGTAGCCCTGTCCATGATCCACATGACTGGGGTTTAATTACTACCTTGTGTACCGGAGGAATTAATGAGGACTGGGAGAGGAGTGAAGGGCATGACCCATCTACCTGTTTTACAGGGGGTGCAATGACTGATGTCCTTGAGAGATGTGTACCTGCTGTACTACTGGCATTTTCCTGTCAGCATAACAAAATCACACACGACTCCCAATGTAAAAATCACACACGACTCCCAATGTAAAAATCACACACGACTCCCAATGTAAAAATCACACACGACTCCCAATGTAAAAATCACACACGACTCCCAATGTAAAAATCAGCCCCGACTCCCAATGTAAAAATCAGCCCCGACTCCCAATGTAAAAATCAGCCCCGACTCCAAATCTCACATGAAAAATGTGACTGAAAATGTCACACGAAAAATGTGTGTGGATCGACAAATTAAGACTCAGAATGTATCTTGCTGTGAGGCTGTTAATGTTAAGGACAAGGTGTGTGAGTTTGCAGCTTGAGGTGAAATAATTGAAGGAAAAACTTTCTAACCTGTTGGACAGAGCCCAAAGACATAACTTTTGTATTCCTGCATTGCTGAAGAAGACAAAAGGAGATGATTATATCACTCTTTTTTTCCAAAATGTCTTAATGGACTGGACCACATTTGATAGAAATCCACGCTGAACGGGTGCACATGCTGTTTATATCTGGGAGCACTATTGCAGATTTCATACCCATGCATATCCAATTGAAAGTTTATTTCAGTTATTTATTTATGTATTTATTTCACATTTGTTTATCGGGAAAGTCCTACTGGGCCATAAAGAACCCATTTTCCATGGAGGTCCAGGGAGAAAAGCCCCACAAAAAGTGCAACAACTGCTGCCCCGTTAATGGAAAATTATCCCAGTTAGTAGATAAATTCCACCCCACTTTCATTCTGAAAGAGAAAACACATTTAAATAAGAAGTCAAAATAAGAAAATTCCTTATTAGCAGAAATGCAACTTATAATTTCCCCATATTTGTCCATTTATTATTTTCTTAGCATTTCATTTTTAGCACTTGGTACATGATGTTCACAAACTGGCACATTGATTGTTTTATGATAATTAGTTTGAGCTGTAACAATACAATGTTCAGTTGTAGCTATA
This sequence comes from Protopterus annectens, assembly GCF_019279795.1. Classification (NCBI taxonomy): domain Eukaryota; kingdom Metazoa; phylum Chordata; order Ceratodontiformes; family Protopteridae; genus Protopterus; species Protopterus annectens. The sequence goes on from NC_056728.1 coordinate 1,056,213,329, forward strand.
CCTATTATATGGTCATACTGCTTCATGCAGGTAGTCTCATATTTTTCTGCAAAATAATTTTCCACAAGATATTGCAGCTAAAATAATTTACTGTGCTCTTATGACAACCATACATTTCATTCTTTAATTCCCATGGAAAGATGAATAATTGCCCAAAGTTTCTGTTTTGTAATGTTGTATTGTAGCACTTTATTAAAAATTTTACATGGTTTAATAAATTAAATAAACACAGGCCTTTGGCCAAAACCATTATGAACTTACCTCAAGGAAGAACTAAACAAATGTGCCATATTGTTTCACGAACATACTAACACTGATAAAACTTAATTTTGTGTAACGAATTATAGCGCTATATGTGATAACAGATAATTACTGTCTATGTTAACACCTAGACTAAATGGACCATCTACTACCTTTATTATAAGAGCTTTAATAGTAAAATTAGGTATCTTTATTTCTTGTGTCGCATAAATTTACATGTAATTGAAAGTTATATCATGCTTCTAAAATGATATTTTGTTGGGAACGTTGCATGGTATAGATTCCTTGGATAAATATTAAGTCTTTTATCAAGCGATCATTTTTGAATATTTTATTTTTTTATGGTTAGAAGTCTTTGCATATTTTCTATCACATATATTTATTTTATATTATTCTATATATTAATTTTATTTTATTAGTAGACCAGAACATAAAGTGTTCTTACATAAATCATATTCTGCTACTAAATATCGGTGCCATTACATGTATTGAATACAAAATGCACATCTTTTTCTCGGTACAGCTGCTATATCAGTGGTTATGTAAGATGAAATTATTTTTTGTCAGACCAAATTATTCTCCTTCAACAGTATTATATCAATGCATTCAAGTTATTGCATTTATTATTCACAGTTCACAAATTGCAGTTAAGCAATTTGTCAACTGTACATCCTTTTATTTTGTACATGCAGTTACATTAGTAGGTTCTATTTGCCAGTCTAATTAGCTGTCAGCTGGAACTGAAACATCCTTGTGAGGCACTTTGCATGTGTTCTAGCTTGTATCTGTGCCAAAAAATTCATTTTATTTAGTCATTTCTTAGCTATATGTGTGCCTTTTAGCCATTGATGGGTCCAGGTAAGCAAGAACAACTCTGTGCCAGTATTTATAATTATATTTCCAAATCTGTATGGTAGTGTGATGCAAATCACTGAGCAAATTTCAAATACTACTTATTAAATTCTGCATGGCAGTCCATACTTGGAGTGAAGTATGCAAAACTAGATGTCCTCTAAAAATTATTTTGGAAAAACAATTACATAGCATTTCTACTAACAAATCTCTCCTATGCCTTTCCAGTACTTACAAATATCAGCTCCTTCCTTTTGCTGCAATTGGAACAGTGCTATAATAAATATCTCCCCAACAGAACTCACCATTACTTCCTTTTTTCTTAGCTAAACTGGATGGAATTTGATAAACTACAAACTACTCAGACTATCTCTTCCACCCTGGCAAGTATTGAAATCTGTCTTCTGTAATTGCTTAATGCTCTCTACCCAGAATTCTCAGAACCAATGACAAGTGCTGAATTGAACCTCATAAAACAAATAATAAACATGGTTCTGCATGATAGTCTGTCAGTGTTGCAAAATATTGGAACATTCTTCCTCTACATATAAGACAATGCTCAGACCAAAAGCTCTTCAAGACAAATACAGGGGAACATCTCATCAGCTCTAAAAAGACCCTCTATCATCCCACCGTAGGTTTAAATACTTACGACTTACAGCTTTAGCAGTACATAACCATCCTTTCAGCTCATCTATTCATCTACTTATAAAATAGACATTCTATAAAAAATGTAATTCTCTTCTGGGATTCTGCTGCATTAAGTGCACAATATATGTACATATTATGTTTACAATTAGGGCTTAGCCCATGTGAAAATCTTCAGTTAAACAACTGTGCATAGTATGACAAAAATATGTTTAATTGTAAATATGTTTAATTGTTAACTAGTTACTGCATAGCTGCATAACTATAGCTGTATAACACTATGAGCTGTAACTGTTTCACTCTGTTATTTGCATTGTGAATGTAATTTATTTGTTTGCTTATATTATTATTAGCGTACATTCTGAAGTTTCTCTCCCTGGACCTCCACTGAAAAGTGACCTCTAGGACTCATTCGGACTTTCCTGATAAACAACTGCAAATAAATAATAATAAATCAGCTGTCAGCCTCCATATGAACAATTTTACTGGTACCATGCATGTCAAGTTTCATGTTTGTGATCCACCTGCCCACACCCACAGTTTAAAAACATTACTTGTTTGTTTCACAAACTGTGGTGCATTTCTTACTTCAGTTTTGGACTTAGAAGCAAACAATTCAGTTTTAAACATTGTGCCATAAACCATTTAGTATCTTACTAATTATCAACGTTGTAGTAGTATTTAAACAGTAAGCTAAAAGCTGGTTAAGACTGAAGTCCAAAACCAAAAAACAAAACCAAAAGAAATCAAAGTTCTTTAGATCACTTTGTAATAGACATTTTCTTATACTACTAGGCAGGGTTTTTTTTAAACAAATGCTAACTGCAAAACTTTCTAACATTTCCAATTTACTGTTTTTTGTCTGATTCTATTTATAGTTTTAAAATCTGTTTTAAATTGTGCATCTGTGCTCCTACCCATTTGGCAGCATTAAAAGCACAGCTATTAAAATTTACAGCTTGTACTTTAGGGAGTTATTCCAGCCCCAGACAAAGTTTCTTTTTAAGTCTATTAGAGTCCAGATCCTCCATATTTATAGAACTTTTCAGTGCTTCTCCTGGCAGCTAGGATGGTGTGGCATTTGCCCAGTCTGTTTACTCCCAGTTCTCCATGCTGTATTGGTGCCATGCCAGTCAAAAGTCATCAGGTAGGGTTCCAGGCCAATCCCCCTTTTCTTTTTCTCTCTGGTTAACATCTATGTTAGTCTGCACTGCCAATTGTTGATGCAGTTTTACCCACTTCTGATCAGTCTCTACTTGGTGCTCAAGGGGCATTTTTAATAAGTCTTTGTCAAAAAATCATAGAAAAAACCAGCAGGGAAAATGCTTCAGGGGGAAATTGGTAAATGTTGTACAGAATTAGTAGCTCAAAATGTAATGCACTTGGTCACAGACATACTGATAGGAATGGTATATTGTTAATCTTTGACCAGTTGCCTGTACACATACCTCCCAGTGTAAATCTAAAGAATACTGGAATCACTACTTTATAAATAGAACACATGATTTACATATATATATATATATATATATATATATATATATATATATATATATATATATATATATATATATATATATATATATATATATATATCTATTATGTATCCACCAGAAAAATGAAAAATAACATTTGTATTTTATTGTCAGTTTTACATCAAACAAAGCAAACTAAGCACTGCCTGCCTGGTTGCAGTTCCATAAGAAAACAGTACCCTTTGGTTAGATTAGCATAGTCTATACTGCTCCTCCAGTAAATGGGCTGTCAGGAAATTGTTCATCCTGTATTTCGCAATCCACCATAATTCCATATTACTGTCATCCACACTGCACTTGGTGCACTCTAGAAGGTAACTATGTCTGTCCTGATGTCCTCCATGTCTCCAGAGTCTTCCTTTTTGATGATCTGCCAAATGACAAACTAACTCCCTAATGTGCTTGGAACTGGGATGCTACTTTGATATCATAGTAGCTGCTAATTAAGATCTCATCATTGCCTAATACACAGAAGGTTCCGGACCATTTGTAAGAATGTATTTGTACACTATATTGCAGCACACATTTGAAGGTGCATTACCTACATTTGATGTCCAACATATTACAGCACACATTTAAAGACACATTACTCATTTTTCTATGTCCAACATGCCACTTATCCATATTGACTAGAGTACAAATGAGCTATCCACTTAATCCAGCACGAACCTCTGAACTCATATATAACAAAGTAACCTTCTAAAGTGAGCTTTGCTCATTTGAGACTCCCACACTGGTAAACTGTGACATAGTTAACACGATATAAATCAGCCTTATTACAACTTAAGATGGTGGTTTATGGTGTTCTGCAAATTACTAACCAGTACCTATGAATGCTTACCTCTTCCCATTCCCGTGACAGTCTAAACCCTAGTCAGGAGACTGAGTGTGCCAGAATATAGTTTTGGCCAGGGTCACATGGTGATGTCTCTTCAAGACTGTCCCAAGGTCTTTAAAAGCGTTAAACATATGGAGCATTTCACATGACTGATGTTTAGTATAGTCAAATGAGACAAATGAGACTATACATATTTGTTGAGCCCTAAGGACCTACAGTCCTTGCAGTCTAACATATAAGAAGCCCATCTATATCCTCCACATCAGAAACATCTACTTAAGTCTTAAAGGTACATAATATCAGTCCTACAACAACAACATTCCTTGAGGCACATGTTTCCTAACCAAATGATTAACCACATATCTGCTCAGTCACTTTGACAGTATCTAATAGTCATATTCAACAGGACTATATAAACTAGACTACATCCCACCAATTACAAAAGTCAATAGCTCATTTCATAAGAACCCCCCCATTAGCTCATTTGGACTCCTCACAATATAAACAGAGGTATATATTCTACCTCTTCCATCTACTAACTAGCCATTCTCTTCACTTGTTAACTTAATCCTAATAACAGATCAATGTGATACTTAAGCTTTTGACATCACCCCTCCCCCCCATATGTAGGCACTATATTTGACAAATGTTAACTAAGTCACGGTATAAACAGTACACAGTCACCATTATTTTTCAGTAGAAAACACAATGTAAAAAGTCTTGATTGTAACCATCTTTACTGAGAATTTAAATACCCTACTATCTGTCCACTACTGTCTCTATGTATGGGCACAAACAGAAGAGAAGCAATATGTTTGCTATGTCTAATGCTTCTTTTTGTCTTAAACATCAACCATTATTCTCCCAAAAAAGTTGGTCTGGTACTGAGATTCTAAAAAATAACCTGACTATCAAATCTACACATAGCCCCCACTGATGGGCAGAAGTGCTAACACCATTAAGGCTTTTACATTTAAGAATGTTTTACCTAATCACCTATTTACATTACAGCCTACAATGTAACCTTCCCTCAACATGCACCTCCAGAAACAAATTAAAAAAATAAATAAATAAAAATAAAGGCCAACTATTCACTTTTACAAAATATTGCTCAAAAATTTAACTAAGCAGAGCAGGTGATATCCACAAAAGATTCAACACCTGCTATAGGTGAATCTTCATCCAATTAACCTAATATTATACTGGGCCCACTCCTTTTTGGCACCTATTTATATGAAATGGAAACAAATGCTGAAGGTTTATGGCTGACTAAGTTTGCAGATGATTGCAAGCTGGAGGTTATCACTGACTCCCATGCAGACACTAGTATTCTTCAAGGAGGCCTATATCTGACTAACAAATGGTGCCAAAGTCATGGTCTTAAACTCAGTGCTAAGAAATGCATAATAGTGCCCCTTGGGAGGTTGACCATCACTGCTAATTACCGTGTTGATAATATGCCCGCAAGTGATGAGGCAGTGGTCAGGGATCTGTGTACACATGTAGACACTAGCCTTTCCTTTGACCACCAGGTGGCCACAGGGGTGAGGAAATCCTTTTATGCTGCACGACTTATAAGTAAGGGCATGGTATCTAGATCCAAAGAGGTTATTATCCCACTGTACTCTGCTCTTATCAGACCAGTCATAGAAAACAATGCTTCTTTCAATATGTACATGACTAAGCATATGCAACAACTAGAGCAACATCAGAGGTTTCTTACAAAAAGAATACAAGGTGGAACAAACCTGCCTTATGCAAAAGTGCCTTAAAGCCATTTCCATATACTCAGTCTCCTAAAGATTGTTGAGGGGTGATCTATGCCTACCTTAAAAGACATCCACAAACCTCACATGTATGACTCTTCTGCATATTCATAAGTCAAACAGTACCCGAAATACAAGGTCTAGGGACCTGCATTTTGACACTGACTTAAACATAACATGCTGGAGAGACCGATATGTGTCCCAGAGACTGCCCTTCATGTGGAATAGGCTTCCCGTATATTTGAAGTTGAGTTGAGCTATTACCCAGTTTAAGCACACCCTAAATAAGTGGATGAGGAATAGGAAGTTTACATCTGGCCTGGCACCCATCTCCCTTATAGACAGAGGTAGCTTATAAATGTCTGCCTCTCCATGTCCTATTTGGTTACAGAACATTATTATTCTTTTGGGAAAACTTGGATAGGTTTAGAAAGGCCCCTAGTAACAATCTATGAATCTATGAATAATATAATAAATTCATTCTGAACATCCCAATATTTTATTGCTCCACATGGAGGCTTCTTAAGTCTAACCACAAAACTGTAATTTATCCAGCAGTAGCCTTAGCTATATATGTTATATACTGCATAGGACATAAATGGCAGACAGTTTCTAATGCTTAAGGGCATCTTCCATGCACTCAAACTGTTGATAGCTTGACCAGAACAATAAAAATCAGTTATCAGGGCATTAAGCCCTCCAGAACCTTTGTTGCATCAGTTGTAAGAGGAAGGCTGGAGTCCAAAAAGAGGGAAATGCTATGTAAATAAAGTTTAATGTCCACACCCTGGCAAAAAAAAAAAGTGAGGGAGTGGCTACTGCTACTGTTGTGGTAAGTTTACTTACACAACTGCATGTACTATGTTCATCATTTGATCACTGCTGCAGTAGCCTTAGCTATATGGATAAAATACCTCAGCATATTCAGCCTGGAATGAGTAAGATTGAGGTTCCGGGAGCCCCTACAGAATGACATTAGCAAAGCCTGTTTTAGACCTGGAAAAGAGATCTAGATTGTAGTGCTTTGTAAAAGTATGCACACAGGATGAAGTTGCTGCCTCTAGAATACTTCTAGAGTCCATGCCTTTTCAAAAAGCCACTGCTGAAGCAAAGGCCTTAGTAGAATGTGCCTTGACTTTGCCTGAACTTAATTTCATCGTGGTGTATATAACAAAATGAGATAGCATGAGACAACTGCTTTGACACAGATTGCCCCTTTATCTTACCTTCATAAGACAAGAGTTACTGATGTTTTTAGTTCTGTCAAAATAATTTTTGAGCTGTATATGGACATCCAGAGAATAAATAATCATTTTACTCTCATTTTTCGGTTCTGGAAAGGAGACACAGGTTTTCCTTTTTTTCTTGCCTTCATAAGAAATGAATAATGAATTAAAATTTCTGAAGGTTTTAGTTCTGTCAAGATAATATCTGAGCTGTCTGTGGACATCCAGAGTACGAATAAGCCTTCTATCCTAATTTTTAAGTTCTGGGTAGAAGATAGATATTCCCCAGGATTCACGAATCTCCATGAAACACTAAGACTATTCCTGCGGAGTGGTTCATGTCCATTTAGAATAGCAGCACACCTTGCATATGCATGAAGGCACACTGCTATTTAATCTAAATGGACACAAACAAGGAAATGAGCGCAGGGGGCTTGTGTCAGCAGTGCCTGCACATGTAACACCCCCCCTTCGCTCAGAAAGTGCCATATGGCACTTTGCGACACAGACGAGTGTCAATGTATATAATATTAGAACCTGGCTCTAATAGTTTATACTAAACCACTGTCCACAGACACTGGAATGTACGTAGCTAACATTTCAGTGTCCGCGGATACTGAAAACAAAAACAAAAAACAAAACACAAACACCTAGAGGGTAGCAGCCTTCAAGTGCACATCCCTGAATGTATGCCCTCTTTCCCTACATGCATGGAATCAGTAGGGCAAGAAGAAAGCAATAAAAATAAAAAACATTTTTTTTCATCAAATAAATCCGAAATTTAAGCAGTGCCTGTTCGCATGGCACACCGCTATGCTTAGTCTGGCTGAAATCCTGAAAATGATAGAGAAGTGCTACTGTGTTACAAAGCATCATCAAGTGTCTGTAGCATAAAAGTACTGCTATAGTTTAGCATGTAGAACATGCATGGTTTGAATCCCCTCTATGCCAATTTATTTAAAAACTTTTTAAGAATTTGAATGATAGATGCCAATCATATGGCCCATGTATAGCACAGTAGGGGTGGGAATATATAAAATATAACTGTAAAAAGTACTTTATAAATTTAATGAAAAAAATCGATTGAAGCAATGCTTTGCTAGTGTGAGCATTGCTTACCAGCTTTCAGCTTTGCTTGCCTGGTTTAAGCATTGCTATGCAGATTTACATGGCGCTAAGCATAGTTCAGCATATTAAAACCGGCCAATCAAGAAAAAGTGTGGAAAAACTGTCCTATTTAAACCACACAGGCGGAAATGCAGCCATAACCATTTGGGATTGCTCACAACAGGACCAAAATAGCTGGTGTTGGTGAAGGTGGTCACTTCCGAGTGCAACGTTAGGGCATCCAGGAGTCCAGGGTCATGGTTGGGCTTCTAGCAAAAAAGCATGACAGCAGGCTGCTGCAGGGCCAGTACCAGGGCTCGCAGTACAAAGTGGAGGCCTGGGACCAGCTTGCACATGATCTCATCAGTGCCACTTGCATACCCTGGACTGGTGAGCAGGTACATCACCACCATAACATCCTGAAGTGGAGGAGGGGTGCACTCTTGGACCAGTGGATCCAAGAAACCTGAGCGCAGGATGTCCCACCTGTCTGTAAGTATGCCGCCTTATGTATCTCTAAGTATGGAAAAAGTTCAATTTGTGACTGTGCAGGTGTGATTAATGTGTCATGTCTCCCCATACAGTTACTGCGGAGAGGTCCCAGAATGTTGAGGCTCATGCCCATTGACTGGCCCAGCTGCATCAGCAGTATGGTGAGTACAGAATACCTCCTAATATTACCAGTAAGAAATCAAAAATATAGTAATGGTAGTACTACCTGTATATATAATTGTGCTGTAAAAGTCAGGAATAAATGCCTGTGTCAGGCTGCTAGCATTACAATGGAGTGTTCCCAGCTATTGTGTAATACAGATGTCAGTAGCAAACAAGGTACAATATGCAGGAGAGGAATATTAGAATATGTATCAGTGTGTCCCGGTGAACCTGCCAAGAATGTGCCATGTCAGGGCTACTGTAACATTTAGAAATGAAAAGCATTCCCCTGTGCAGATCATGCAGGAATAGTAATTGTGGATTTCAGAGTTGTACACAGATATGTATGTCAAAACTAATAATGGCAATCCCAAACACTGGTTTGTGTCATCTCACTTGTACCTGAAACATAGAAATGTGTATGTCCTGCAGAATGCATTAACTGAGGTGAACTTATTTAGCACTACTTGTCTGCATACTTTAGAATGGGCATGTCAAATAACTGAAAAAAACAGCAGTATGTATTTCCATCAGAATATGTTTTACCTGTTTGTCTGCCAGCATTGTCCTGTGTTAACCTTTTAATTTCAGCTGTATGTAGCTGTGAATGTACTGAAACATGTATAGGGCTAACAGGTGCAGACTTAAAACCTACACTGTGTACTCATGAATCTAAATTGCAGTATGTAGTTGTAAAACAGTCAAATGTGAAATCCAGCTAATGTGCACATGTTTCACAAACAGTGACAGCAATGTCTGTTGTGTATGCATAATTTGTACTGAAAATGGGAAACAAATAATGCAACATGTCATTATAAAAGTACTGTGCACAAAAAATATGTACTAGATAGAAATGTCACAAACAACACACACCACCTCCCCGGTAGCTCAGGCTGATAAGGACTAGGCATGTAGTTCAATTTTGCACATACACCACAGTTCAAATACAGGGACTACCACTTACATGTCAGTCTGGTTCTACAGTTGTAAACTGCAATCTGAATATAAAAAGTAATGTACTGCAACACATACAGGGCACACAGGTAAATAAATTTGAATAGAAATACTAGTATGATGTGCATAACTATGTAATGTGTACAACTGCTGTATTGATCAGCCCCAGTCCTACAAACAGATGCAAGCTAGACATCCACACTCAGCAGTCTGGCCCAGACAAGACCCTCAAGTGTCATGGTGTCATGGATAGTTTCTCCAGTTGCCAAGAATCCTGCATACAGAGAATGTCAGAGTAGATGTATGTCAAAGGCACAACACACACTTCAGGGCCTGCAACTAATATGTAAATCTGAAATATGTGTAGAAACAGCAATGTAATGTGCACCCAGTACATCTGTATGGGGCCCACAGGTAAAGAAATTGGTATAGAAACAGGTATGATGTGTATAACTAAAATAAGAGTACAATTGCTCTGTTGATATCTACAGCTGTTGATGTGCTGTAGCAGCGCCATGGCCCAGGTAGACTGTAAGTGTGGTCAGAATGTAGAGTAGTGAACAGTAGTGTACTGACAAATATACTTGATAGCAGTTGTCAATTGAATCTGTTCCCTTCTTCCACCACTCAACTAATCCAACCATCACACTGAACCCAACACGGGTATGTTCCTAAACAAACCTCTACTGTTGGGACCATTGTTTCATTTGGTTTATCATTGTTTAAACTCTGTGCATACTAATATCCCCTGTTGAATAATCATTGTTATTGCCTGCCTGCCATACCACTAACTGGCATGCTGTTGCAACCCTGAATGCCATTCCATATATGCATGGGTTCTGTTTGCTATGGCACTGTTATAATTGCACTGTTTTGGGTAAATTGGAATATCCATGCATGGCATTTTGACTAATGCTGTAATGTGTTGTGCATGACTAACCAATATTAATTGTTAATTTCCACACCATAGCACATGTGGGAAGGCAGATCCCAGTGGATCTGCCTCTCCCACCCCAGCTGGCTGAGGCACCAGGTCCCAGCACATCTGAGACCTTACCCAGACCTCCCTCATCTGCTGGTCCTGCACCACCCTTGGGTGGAACTGCTGCAGGGGATGGGGCTCACCCCCCTGCAAGTGGGCACAGTAAGGATGTTGACACTCGGGACGAGGTCTGTGGCATGATGTGCAGTGTCATCCAGATGGAGGTGGATGACTGCCTGTACCAGGTGGAGGGCAGGCTGGCACAGCTAGAGGGGCAGGTGGCCCCTTCAGCCCAGCCCTCAGCACAGCCACCTTCAGGGCTGTGAAGGAGTAGTAGTGATTGCCATCTGGTGGGGACATCATTGTCACTACTACCATCTTGAGGGCTTATGAGCCTTGGATTCCCAAGCACCCTCACTATCAAGGTGTTTACACCTCCATGTGTCATACACCATCCCTGTCTGCTATCTTGTCTGTCTTGTCTGTTTGCAAATTCAACCTCTCCTACTAAACCTCCCTCATTACACTTACCTATAATCCTTCCTTAACATCCCACTCTCACCTTAAAAAAAAGGGCATCTGTCCCACAAAAAAAAAATCACATCCCATACATAGCTCTGCATTTCACCCAGAGGCATGTACCCATCACACAATCTAACCCTACCAATCATCCATATTGTATGATGCCTACACACCTCCCTGTAGGGTGTGAGGCTCCAAATTCTAAAATTGCCCACATTGAAAGCAGCTGTTGCTGCCAAAGAAATGCAGAGCTATGGTTCTTTCCTACGCCCGTCCTGCACATCCCTACCTGTTTCTACTCTTGTTTGTACCCCTGCTTGCCCCAATTTCACCACTTTCCTATCTCCCTTTTTTCATTTCTTTATTTGAAATTAGGGTGGGTTTAAGCGGCTGTAAGTGGGAGTAAGCGAATCTGAGATCACTTAAGCTTCGCTTAGCTCCACGCAAACCCGCGCAAACCAGCTTACAACTGCTTTAAAGATGCCTTAATCACTCTGTCTCCAACAGCCCCTGTTCTGCCCAGCAACAAAATAATCAGCCCTTGCAAGTCTGAAACACTGGACCCTGCAAGCTGCAACCAAAGTAATTTACCACTAAGCCATTTGAGATGTAAATAAATGTGTTTTCTCAAACATATCATGCAGCACAGTCATTCAACAGTAAGAACAATGTATTTATAGATGTAGATGCATGTATGTATGTATGTATGTATATATATATATATATATATATATATATATGTGTGTGTGTGTGTGTGTGTGTGTGTGTGTGTGTGTATGTGTGTGTGTGTGTGTGTGTGTGTGTGTATTGTGTTTTTCACATTGGATCCACACTCTGTGCCTCTCACTGCAAAACATCTGACCAAAGGTGCTATGAATGGGGGTGAATGGGCCCAAAATAAGTACCTCTTGTAATTATTAACATCATCCTCTCCTCCACAGCTGAACAGATCTGCCTTGCAACACAATAACCAACACTTGCAAGTCTCAAAGCCAGGACCCTGCACAACATAGCCACATCAAGTTTACAGTAAGCCATCTCAGCATCTCACCTGTAAGATGTCAGGATTATATCACTAACATATCATGCAGAACAGTCTGTCTACCATAGGGAATGTACAATATGGAAGCAGTAAACATTCCAATGATAAACACACACACACGCACACACACACACACACATACACACACACACACACACACACACACACACACACACACACACACACACACACACACACACACACACACACACACACACACACACATATATATATATATATATATATATATATATATATATATATATATATACACATATATATGTATATGCACATACATACACATATAAATATATTACTACTTATAGATATGTATAAGAAGAGTATATTTAGAGGGTGCACAGCATATTGAACAGCCTGTATTCCTACTTTTGCCACCTTTTAAAATGGCTAGTGTTTGATTCTTTCATACATAAGGCAATTATTGCATGAAACATATACCCACAGACAATGCAAATGACGTGACACCCGACACAGGTTTGCATACATAGAAATGTTTATTTGTGTACTATTTCATTTGTATATGTCATTTCTTATACCAGTTAGTTGTTTGAAATACATAATAACTGAGTAATGCAACTCTCAAACAAAACATTTGATACAGTAATCTGAAAACATAACATATGTTGCTGTCCAGGCTAAGGCCTTCAAGTAGTACAACAGCAAAAAAAAAACACTTGCCTTGAAGATAAGAACTAATCAACACTTATTAATTACAGATGTAGCTCAGCAGCCTCCAATTACACTCTGTGCTCAACCCCTAGGGGGAAAAGAATTAATTTGTCACAATGAAAGTGTATCTGTTACATAACAATGCTTAACATAAAACATCACTATTACACTGACAAACAGAACTGTCTGTAAGACAGTAAGCTCTAGCCCTCCACTGTTCCCATGGTGACATGTATGAAAATGTACAGCCATATACCTTATGTGTCTTACTACTGATATCCCTCACATGTTGTAACAGCCTAGGTTAAAAACAATTCATAACTCTCCCTCATAAAATGTCTTATAAGGGCATATAACAGTGTTTTACATGCGCTGACCTCTGAACTGTACAAGTTCACACACATATTGTCCAGCTGTAGCCCTCATATATATGGACCCTACCCCACAATTTGTGTGGAAGTCCACAACATCACTCGAATGATAGCAGGAATACCAGCACTAAATAATGATAGGCCACTACTTAACCTCCTGGTATATAGTTGGAGGACAGAGGCTGGAACACAGGGCCATATTTGCAATATTGCTGTTATACACTGTGAAAGTTGCTGGTGTTACAGGATTGTTGCAACATACGCTTACTCAGGAATATGAAGTCAGAAACACAAATGGATGTTGCCATGGACTGATAGCACTTAACAGAGAGAATGCCACTGATATGTCAGAGACAAGACCTGTGTGGTGAACAGACAAAACATAACAGCCAATCCTCTGGCCATCATATGGATAGGCCCACAGTTGAGAGCTATTCAGACAGACTGCATTCCATACAAAACTTGCATGTATACACAAACCCTGTAAAACTAGTGGTATTCAATATATATAACAGCAATACTCACACTTTCCATAGGTCTGGAACCTTATACAAATATGTAGTTGGCCTGTGTCTGCAAGTCATGTTGTAAGAGGTATTGCTACCTGCTGTCTGTAACACTGCTGCCCACACACATAAAGGATGTCTTCCATACAGGAAAGATAACGGGGCAATGCCCACATGATGTAGTCATTTACAGTAGTGGATTGCCATGACACTGGTAATTGTAAGTACAACACAGCTGGCTGCATGCAGTTAGCAAGAGGTGAACACCGATTGGTGCAGTGGCCATCACTTGATCATGAGCATCACCTACAAAATCCATGCAGCAACCTATTCAAACCAGATCAATCCCTGTAGTGGAGAGAGAGCGAGAGAGAGAGAGAGAGAGAGAGAGAATACTACAAACCAAACCAAAACAAAATAAAATGAAACAAGGGACATATACAAGTGTACATAGAAGAGAGGACAATATTAAAACAGGTAGGTTAAACATGTATGCATGTAATTGAATGTAGTACTTGGTCTGTAATAATGGGATAGATGATGTGGAAAGATTTATATGTGCCATCAAGACTTGTTGCTGTAATGATGTCCTGCTGAACAACGGCTATGGACATAGCATCTGGCTCTGTGGGCAGTGGGCCATACTTGTCAACTGTGCAGATCTGCACTGAATGACAAGATGTAACCCTTCATAGTGTGTGTTCTGTACCTGAAGACGTATAATACTGTGGCAAATAGCTGTAGATGGAAATAATGAAGTCATAATAGACACATGAGTTTCAGACCCCATCACCTTCAGGACAGTCATGTTAACGTGAAATGTATTATGCACAAACTTCATAGGTTTGTAATAGGCTTACCCAGAATCTGTCCCTATATATAACCCCCTAATGTTAGGCTGTGTCCACATGTGACACTCTTCTGTTTTGTAGCAAGGCAGAACGTGCAGCTGTGGAGGAAGGAGATCTAGAGAGTGTGGACCTGATGTCTGAATGCACTCTATATATATATATATATATATATATATATATATATATACATACACATGAATGTCTACAGATACACACACACACACACACACACACACATATATATATATATATATATATATATATATATATATATATATATATATATATATATATATATATATATATATATATATATATATATATACATATATGTGTATGTTTACATATATACAAATACACACACACACACACACACACACACAAACACACACACACACACACACACATGACTGTGCACACACATACACACACGGACACACACACCCACACACACATAAATATATATATATATATATATATATATATATATATATATATATATATATACATATATATATATATATATATATATATATATATATAGTTCTAAGCAGGTGCAAAATGGACAGTTATGTCTGGTGTGAAATCCATATTGGGAACACATTGCCCTTTGTTTGTGAAGGTGAGAGTAGGATGTTGGGGAAGGATAGTAGGTATATTTAGGGAAGTAGGTTGGGTTGGAAGACAGACAAGACAGCATACAGAGGCAGTATATGACACATGTGGTGGGTATACACCTTGGATGGGGAGGGGTGTTTGGAAAGTGAAAGCCCATGAGCCCCCAGATGGAAAGAGTGGGACCAAGGTCCCCACCCATGGGCAGTTACCACTGCACCTTCACAGCTCTGAAGTTGGCTGAGCTGGGGGCTGTGCAGGAGGAGCATGCAGACCCTGTAATTGTGTATCGAAGGGCCTCAAGGTGGTGTAGCAGATCCCCCAATTCTCTGTGGAGCTCCCTATGCATCAGACCGTGGACCTGACTTCTGGTGACAGGATCCTGTTTGTGTGTGCTCCCGGGGGGGACGGGGGGATGAGCATCATCCCCTAAGGAATTTTGACCTAAAGGTAGTGCAGGACCAGCAGATGATGAGGTCCCGGGCTGGATCCCAGATGTGCTGTGGTCTGGTAACATGGCCAGATGAGGCGGGAACGGTAGTTCTGCTGGGAACAGCCTTCACAAACATGCTATTGTGTCGCAGCTTTAGAGCATATGTGGGTATTATAGTCTACACAATCCAGGATTACTTCTAACACCATACCTAGTTATTCCCATTAACACAAAACACCAGATTTGGAGCAGGCACATAGCAAACAGAACACATGCATATATGGAGCCATAGTGGCCCTTACAATGGCATGCTGGTGACATTGTTAGCAACAAGCCACCGATGATAGTGTTTCAACATGGAGCATGAGTAGAAACACATTTTAATATTTGTCGTACAATATGATATATGTCCCAACAGTAGTTTTGCTGTAAACATACCCATTGAGTTGTGTGTTCAGATTATTGTTGCAGATATGGTGGGGGGGGCAGAGATGTCAATTAACAACTATTATATCCTTGCAGTATGAGGTCTTCAGACCTTTTTTTCCTCTTCATGTCTTTCAGGTACCATGTCTAGAAAGCACCTTCCAGTGTATCTCCGCCAGGAAAATGATGTTATCATCAACTACCTGGTAAAGCACCACCTAACCCTCTTTGGCCATAAAACCCATAATCTGCAGGAGAGGACCACCCTGTGGAATGAACTCATCCACAGGATAAACAATGTCAGCCTGCATAACCGCAGTTATGAGCAGGTCTGACATCATTGCACTGACCTCATCTGCCATGCCTGTCAGCATGCTGCTGCATTTAGGAGGGACCAGCTAGCCACAGGTGGGGGTCATGCCATCCAGCCCCCCCCGACTCATGCTGAGGAGCTCCTCACCAGCCTCGGGGCACCTGCCCACAAGCAAAGCCAAGAACCAGCTGATAGCATTGTGGAGGTGGGTGCTAGCCATACAATGGATGAGGCGCGTGTAGGTAAGGCCACAGAGCACATCAGTAGATCACTGTTGCTTATCCATCTGCATCTGTAAAGTTTCATCATGCATATGTGAAATAAAATATATATAGTCTGTTGCTGCAGTGTAGTAATGAACAGATGTGCATAATCTGTAGTATTGTGGGTTTGTACTGTTGATGTACTGAAATGCTGCTCCCACCCTGTAACAATGCCACAGGTGTGGCTACTGACATCACACTTCTCACACAACTAAATAGGTCAATCTGGTATACTTCTGGGGCAGCAGCCTATAGCTGGTGAGTATGGTGTGTTTTGTTCAGGTTTGCTAATGCCCCGGCCATGTTATGGCCATGGTATTTGCCATGCACTCATTTAACACTCCTACCCATAATGCATGCTGTACATGTTCACTTATTGTTGCTGTTAACTGCACTGCATCAAAGTGATCACCATGTTGGCATATCTGAAGAGTATGTAAGAGTCCTGCAATATAACTAACAACCTGTCATTGCAAGATGTGTGCACAGATATTAACATAATGGTGGGACAAATGGCCTACAGTAGGAATATGTCTGAAACAATACTCTTATACAGTGGCTACAACAGTGTATATATCAGTATTGCAATGGCAACTGTTACAGATCTACACAAGGCATATCACAATACCACATTCCACAATCCTTACAACCTGTAATGTGATCCTAACATGAGCAATGAATGTGTAATTTGGAATCCTATGTTAGGACAGCAAATATGGGGAATACATACCTTAACAAACACTGGAAGCATATGTGTGCACACACTCCAAATAACATATTGTGGAAGCAGCTTTTGAGGTACTGACAGCATTCACTCTTCATGAGTATGCACCTTCCATCAAGTATAGGTCCTCAATGTCACACCAAGAAATGGTCTGCTGTCCAAGAAGTATGTCCATGACATTTTCCCACTCACCTGCAATAAAGGAAGCCATGGCTTGCACACATCTTACAAACCTTGGAATGGATCCCATATCCAACAGGTAGCACTCAGGAGTGGGAGATGTAGCCTTACCTCACCATTGCATATACCATGGCAAACAGTGCAGACAGTCAGGTATGTGACGAGTAAGTATGGGAAAACATTAATGTATAAAATAAACAGATGGCCATCCAAGGCAGATGATGACATGTGTTGCAAACTGGTCATGGAGGCTGCCTAGAAACATGCTGCAACACTAAAGGAGTTGCAGGAATGTCTAGTAAGTACTGGCTGTGCAGTACCTGTGTTGACAATTGCCTGGACTCTGCATAAGTTTGGCCTATGGGTTACGGTAATCAGATGGGAAAGGTGTTCCACAGGAAATATCATCCAGGGCTCTCTATAGGTAGCATATGCATAACATCAAAAGTCCCCCAAAGGCATGTGTTGCACTGTGTAATGGTGTACCAAGAACAAGTTCAAAACCTACAGACAGGATTAATAAAGATACATGTGCTGCACAAGCAACACCTCACTCCAATTCATGCTCACCATCCCCATTTGTACCTTGCTGGTGCCAGTGTACACCTGTATGTTTGCTGTTCATTAGCAGGGACTAGGTGGGTACACATGGTGTTCTGAATTTGGGACACTGCAAAATGACACTCATGTTGGCCCATAGTTGTCAAGCATCTGCAAAAAGGCTAAGGATAGGGAGGGGTGTCATCATGAAACACGACAGTGAATTGAAGCAGACATCCAAATTTTGCTAAGAATGGCTGTATCTGCACACAGTCAAGATCATGAATTGTGGCAGACATAGCCCTGACTCTACAGCAATAGTGAAGGCACTGTGTGACCTCCAAGGGATGTGCACATGAGTTGATCTTGCAATCTGGCAGAGTTGGGGGACATCTATAGGGCTGAGTAACCAAATACTGGTAAGTGCAGATGGGCCATGCTAGCATACATCTTCCAGGAATAGTGACTGCTGTAGTATACTTAACAGTTGATACAACAAACCATCATGTTAAGGGTGTGCACATTTTTGCACCCACATATTGTATGCATATAAGTCAGCATCTGCACAACTAACACATTTGATACTGCATTTAATTGCACAGGTCATATGTCACATATCAGGTTTGTGTAATGTTAACATATGCAGTATTGTGGCCCCATGGCATGTCAGGGAAGAGGGTGCCATGTCAATAAAGGTGTGTACACTCCTCATAGCCACAGTAAGCTTTGACGGTTGCCAGTGTAATTGTATTTTATTGCTCATACATGCACTGTTGATGATGAGATCTGCAAATCAGACATCAGGCATTCACTATTGACATCTGTCCTCATATTATCCCAGGTATGTATTGGACAAACACATAGGGGCTGTGAGCAGCAGAGAAAACATAACTGACACACATATACACATTCAGCAATGGCATCTACACCTGTGAGGTATGGTGCACAGTACATGCCAGGGCACTGAACAGGTGCACAGCTATACTGTGTACATGGGTGCAGTGTGTTCGAGTGGAAGGGCCATCAACTACTAACACAACTCATGCATCGCAGAGATGTATAATGCTGGTAACAGGGATTGACTATAGCTGTAGTGCATGCTGTTGAGTGCCATATGTCATGCATGTTGACAATTGATTAATGAGAGGTCTGTGTGTAATATCTTTGTGCAACCTCACCTGTAAGTGTGTGTGTGTGTGTGTGTGTGTGTGTGTGTGTGTGTGTGTGTGTGTGTGTGTGTGTGTGTGTGTGTACAGTTAAGGAATGATGTACAAGTCTTAAAGTGTGTTTCTTGTTTTCCCCTCACAGGTGGCGAGGTG
>NC_056728.1:1056237946-1056242946 GCF_019279795.1 Protopterus annectens
ATACGTCTGTCCCATTTATGACGCCCATCTAGAGCCTTGTTTTATATATGTTTGTTAAATGAATACATATTTGTCCTAGAAGCCCTTTGCATCCATTGTAACCATTCTCTCATCTGTTTTTCACCCATAGTAGAGAGCAGCCTTGTCTTTTTAGAATTTTTGCTCCTGTTTTTTCCTTGGCCTTGCCACCACCCCCTTGTCACCGGATTGGACATCCACCCCAGGTATACGCTCTCTGACTGGATACTGGCCACCATCCTCTTCTTTCGAAGCCTTCCTGCCTTGCGCTTTATATTATGATATACGTACTCATTCCCACTAAGTATATTTATTTATAACCACTCGCTTTTCTTTTACACTAGATTAGCCATAGGTTTACAGCCCTTATAGCATCTAGTAGTGAATCGTTTCTCATAAGTCTCCTCTACTATCCACACTGGCAGCTGCATCTTAGCTGGCTGAAGCTTTTGAGCTAATATGCTCGATATAGTTTAATTACCCGCTCCTTTTTAGACTCACTAACACACTTCCATATTTCTAACTAGTATTACCACATATTTTCGCAGTCCAAATTGACATTGCATAGTGACTCCTTATCCTGGAAAGTATATCCCGTTTGAGACGCCCTGCTAGAGCTTAGTTAGATTTGCAATTTATTAATTCTTTTGAGTTTGTGGTCTCACTCTCCACAGCTTGCTGTAGGTTATGCTCAATATGACTTCACTGACCACCACCACATCGTATACAAAATCTCTCATCAGGTTATTGCCCTCCAGAGATAGCCACCACGTCTTTTTAAATTTTTAGATGTGTAGCTTTCTCAATTTACATAGGCTTAGCCACCCCCCCCCCGAATGATGCCTTATTGGACACACACTCGTGTTGTGCGCTCCCCCATTTGAGATTGGCCACCTATAATTTTTTATGTATCCATTGATGATTGCGCTCTATGTTACGCTCAATGTACACAGTCCTGCACACAAAAATATTCTCATAATGACACACACAGATTTTATTTTATTTTAGTTTGACAACAGATTTACAATCTTTTTATGATATTTGGTTGTGGACTGTAACAACAGATATCCTCCTTGTCTGTAGTACTGTACTTCCCAAGGCCGTATGCTGCCCACAGTCACCTCCGAAACCATAGCACGACCCTTCTGAAGCCTCCTCGACTCTCTTTTCTGGCAGCTGCATTTTGGCAGACAGATAAAGGATAAAAAGATAAAAAGATTAATAAGACAACAAAGGAAACTATTCAGCTAACTCTAACCTTTTTTGCTTCGTTACAGATACCATGTTCTATCCTATTGCTCCCCCTGCCCATTAACATCCTATTAACACTAGCACTAGTAATAAAAATACACCCAGCCCAAATTTCCCAGTACCTCTTCGCCAGTTTGACAATATTATATTTTTAGTCCATGTCCCCATGGCTACCATCCAAAGCTGTTCCCAGATTTGCCCGTTCTCCGCAGCAAGGTTAATCCATTGGGTATTGACACAATTCACCCACCCGCATCAGTTAATCACTAATGAATGCCACTGTGACCACATATAGTATCTCTTTTAACATCACTGTAATTGTTTTCCAGTGTATCACCTCTTTCTACTGGACAATTGAAATGTACTGATTTGTATTACAAAGCACTGAAATGTATTTAAATTGTACCAAACACATCATTTTGCATTCTCTGACGAAGTTCCATTCATCAATAAAGGAATGAAAGCGCTATGAATCAGTTCGGTCTCCTCGTGTATTTGTCCTATTAGTACTGCTATTCTTTTCCTCAGGGTAAAAGTTATACTTTAATAAGTCTACTTTCTTTTAATTTGTTACGGTCATTTTTTGCGTTCTCTGCAATCTGTCTAGCCAGCACTATGGACAACTCTATGAGTGAGGAACCAGGCTCCAGTAGCCAATCTTCTATGGATTTATCAGTGCACACTCCACCAGCGGAGATGGTGGAGTCAATCAGGGCTTTGCATCAAGCCACTGATCGAGCACAAACAGTCCTCCACAGATGCAGCCAACTAATCACCAGCAACCCGGGAGCAATGCAAGCTACAGCTGAGTCCACAACCAGACCCAATAACCATGGGGAACTCAGCATCACACTTCTCACTCCCAACAGGGAAGCCCTCACAGGCACCAACAACAGCAACAGCCTGCGGCTATCCTCTCAAGCCTCGCAACAGGGACCCAACACCCTGTTACAATTTTTAAACACACCTGCAACAAGGAATAGTCCCACAAGGCCTCAGATTCTCCAAATTCCCAAATGGAATCATGAAAGACTCACCCATCTGTATTGAACTGGTACGTTCATATAATGAAGTAGGATTAAATACTCTGAGGACCTTAATTAAATATAACGAAGAAAGACTGACTCCACTAAAAGAAGATATTTCCACCTTACATGGTAAGGTTATACAACATCCTGACTTTAAATTTTTCAGACATTTATATGATGGCATCTCCTCACGGATTGCTCGCCATACAGCCACCTTGATTTACAGAAAAAGAGGCAAACTCAACAGGTACATTCTACAATATCAATACTGGACTGCTTATTTACCGCACATTGATAGAAGAAACTTGGAACATTTTAATAGAAATTCCCAACCACAGTACAACAGGGTCCCTCCCAATACTGTCTCAACTGAATTAACAATGACAACCAGCCAGCACCAGATCAACCTGCAGACTAGACAGCCACTCCTTCGACCTCAAACACGAATGTTACTAACAACAGCCTCCTCCCCCACCCCACTAATGGAACTTAACCCGACTGCAACTGCTCCTGTTAACATGCAGAATCCTTCTTATCACAAACATCCTGGAACCAGCCCAACAACCAACAAACCCCAATGAGAGGAACACGAGGAAGGGGAGGAGGGGGAGAGGGAGAGGCAGAGGAGGATGGAGACAACAGGGACAAGGGAGACCGATGCGGACCAGGAACAACCACAGGAGATAACCGAAAACATGGATTCCCACTACCTTTGTTTTTTGTCATGTCCAGTATTCAACTTAACAGACAGAACATTTTCAGAAGCCCACCTACAACTGCTAAGCAATGGCTTCACTTTCATCCCTGCCCAAAGAGCAAACATATCCTGCCTGCTTCATGATCTATGGCTTTATCTTAGAAAACTAAACTTGCGAGTATTACATGCCAATGACAGCACTGATACTGACTCCACAGAGCCAGAACAAGAAACAGAAGTTACACTTCACAAAAAGAATCTGTATAACCCAGTCCTGCACAGTTCCCTAAACACCTTTCTCAAAGTGTGTGAAAATGATCTATGCAGACTAATTCAGGAACCATGCCATGATAAATGGTTCAACTCACCCCTGAAGAAAACTCAGCCCTTAATATGTTTAAAAGTGATTGCAGTTTATGCATCATGAAGGCTGACAAAGGTACCAGCACTGTTTTAATGGAACAAGGCACCTACGTTGACAAAATTGAAACCACCTTGGCTAATGGTGAGTTCTGACTTGAAAACAGTCCAAAAACATTTCCTAGCCATTGACAGGCTACTCAAAGGACTTGAAAGGAGTCAGTGCATTTCACTAGAAGACTACATGTTTATGCCTGTTCCCCACCCCAGCCTGGGGAAACTTTTTGGAATCCCAAAAATCCACAAAAATGAAAAGGTCCCCCCCCCCCCTTCAGACACATTATTTCAAACAAACGCACTAAGACTGAAAAAATCTGAGAGTACCTGGATGCCCACCTTAACCCTTTGGTACAAAGAACTCAATTTTATCTTAAGGACTCCTGAGACTTCCTACACCCAGTTTTCAGCATGCCCATCGACTATAGCAAGTGCATCTTTGTTACCCTGGACATGGTTGCCCTATACACCAATATCCAACACCAGGAAGGGATTGACTCTCTGAAACTATTTCTAGAGAAATATGCTGGCCTCCCAGATAGCAAAACAGACATTCTCTGCAACCTCACAAAAGTAGTACTCACGAAAAACATTTTCTATTTTAACAACAAAATATACCAGCAGATAAAAGGGGTTGCTATGGGGTCAAAAATGGCCTCAGCCTTTGCTAACGTAGTTCTGAGTACTTGCGAACTGGAAACCCTCATAACCTTACCATCTTTCCAGTCAGTTAAGATGTACAGATGCTATATTGACAATGTCTTTTTCATCTGGGAAGGGTCAGAACAAAACCTAAATTCATTCATCACTGAACTACGAGCCAGAATGCCCTTCCTTGACTTCGTCATCTCAGGCATAGGGAGTTCAGCCACATTCTTGGACACAGTCATATCATATGACCCAACGACAAAGACACTCGAGTCTTCAGTACACAGAAAAAATACCTACAGGAACAACTTTTTGGACTTCAACAGCCAACACCCATTCTTTATGAAAAATAATGTAGTCAGAGGCCAAATCAGCAGACTTTCAAGATTAATCAGCAAAGATGTGAATTTCCAGAGGGAAACCAAATTGCTCAAACATAAGTTCAAAGCCAGAAATTACCGTAAGGGGCTCCTGGACTCCATCTATACTGAAGTCACAAAAGACAGATATTCCAAACACAAACCGATCCTGAAATTTGGATTCTCCAACAACCAAAATATCAATACAACTGACAGACTCAGCAGTTTCCCCCTACCAATCAGTAGAAACGTGCAGGGCATCAGACAAGTCATAAACAGAAAATGGAACATCATCATTAGCCACGATGACCTACGCTTAGCTCTGGGGGATATCCCATTATTTTCATACAAAAAAACTAGCACTCTACGAATGTCCTTTGAAAACAGGGACCCCCTCTTTACCAACAATAACCCCCATGACCAACCTACTATGGCTGGAATGTTCAAATGTGGCCACTGTGTAGTCTGCCAATTCATCTACACAGTAACCCACTTTCTATTTTCTCGCAACTACTTCCAAGTGCATTTCAAAACCATTGAAGATGGCCACACTCAGTTTGTGGTATATGCAGCTGTTTGCCC
>NC_056728.1:1056250446-1056347955 GCF_019279795.1 Protopterus annectens
CTGACATCAGCAGGTGTGCTACAGTAAGGCAATGGGAGGTGTAGTGAGTGTGAATGGCCTCAAAATCATTCATCTCCACACACACACACACACACACACACACACACACACACACACACACACACACACACACACACACACACACATACACAATTGCCAGTACTGAGATGCATGTGTTCATTGCTTCACAGGTGTGTAGTAGTTGACTGTGCCTGAAGGCTGTACAAGGCTAGGCAAAGGAAATACCTTGGCATCAGGCCACATGACAATGGTCTTCAGTGTGGCTCAGAAATGTAGTCCCTCAATTTAGCTCACAGAGGTGGGTATTGTAATCACCATCCACTCCTCTGGGTTACTATTGTGGGTGGCCAATGCTGTGCAATTCTTGCCATGTACGTGATATGTATTCCATAACATGGACGTGTCTGGGTTGTGCACATGTCCCACATGCATGCTCTGTGACATGTGGAAGTGTACTTGAGGTCTCTGGGGCATGTAGTGTTGACAGATGTTTATCTTCTGATGTGGCATTCCTGACCTCATTTGGTGAGACCTGGCTATGGAACTGAGGTCATGCCTGCACCTACATTGACAGCATGATACAGGTATTTAGTGGATTTAGTAGCATCTGTCCATACAGGGAATGTGTATAAAGCATGATATTCACTTTGTGGGTTACATTTGCAGAGTCTACAGTTGTTGCAGGCGTCCAGTGGGGAACATAGTAAAGGACCACTGTAAGCATTTATTTGCCTATTCTAGGGATGGAACAGGGTGCCATGTCCTTTTACTTGCTGGATAACACACAGTCTGGAAATGTTACACATCACAGTACATTCTGATGTCAGTGGCAGTGTTGTGGTCAATAGGCATGTAGTCTCCTGCAATCACACCATGGTTACTATCTGTGGGCAGTATGCAGGGAACTAACAATATAGTGGTTGTTGCCTAGCCAAGTGTGTTTGTGTATGAGACATGGGTGGAGAGTGTTCTCTGAATAATACAAGGGTTGCCTATATTGTTCGCCAATCCATGTCACATGTAGAGCTATCGATTGTCTACACCAACCTCTCTGCTGTTTGCCATCTGTTGTCCTTGTAAGGTGGACATTGTGACATATAGTAGGTTCTCAATATAATGTTAGCAAAACCCACCCCACAATGCATTCTGTCATTACACAATCACTGCAGCCTCCTCACCAGATACTGCTGACACACACACACACACACACACACACACACACACACACACACACACACACACACACACACACACACACACACACTTGCCACTACTGAGATTCAACCCCGTACCTAGTTAGGTATTGCTACTACAGTGTAATGCATTTATCGCATGCACCACACAGCTAATTGGATGGATGTTGTCCCAAGGTACTTCTAATGTGAGGAACATTAACAGCCCTTGTAAATATTGGCATTGGGTGATGTAGTGGGTGAGAGATCCCAAAAATAATTTTACCCTACTCACGCATTTACATTTGCCAGGAGTGAGGATTAAACTTCTATCTAACAATCTTTATAGACCATTATGTTACACATTTACCACATGCACCACTGACCTGACATGGTTTAGGTTTTGCAACAAGTACTTGTAGGGTGGATGATATCTGCAGGAATGCTAAAGTCAGGCTCTAAGATGTGTACTGGCTTTAAATGGGGCCAAAATCATTGAGGTACACACACAAACACTTGCCACATATATGATTCAAACCCACAGTTGTGTAGTTACAGCTACTACATTGTTCCACATATTTGGCATGCACTACGGAGCTTATAGGGTTTGCTCTTGCCTAAAGGTGTATTTCAAGATAGATGACATCAGCAGGCTTGCTAAAATAGGGCAATGGGAGGAGTAGTAACTGTGAATGGCCTCAAAATCATTACTCTCTACACACACACACACACACACACACACACACACACACACACACACACACACACACACACAGAGTTTCACAGTTGCCATGTCTGGGATTAGAACCCTTACCTAAGTAGTACATCACACTATAACATTACATAGGTATTGCACGCGTCACAGAGATTACAGGGCTGAACTTTGTCCAAAGGTGAATGACATCAGCAGGCTTACTAAAGTAGGGCAATGGGAGGTGTAGTGACTCTGTATGGCCTCAAAATCATTGATTCCTACACACACACACACACACACACACACACACACACACACACACACACACACACACACACACACACACACACACACACCCACACACACACACACACACAGAGTTTCACAGTTGCCAAGTCTGGAATTAGAGCTCCTACCAAACTCGTATGTTACACTACATTATTCAGTTATCACAAGCGCCACAGAGCTTATATGGCTAACCCTTCTCCAAAGGTGTATTTCAAGGTGAATGATATCAGCAGGCTTGCTAAAGTAGGGCAATGGGAGGTGTAGTGTCAGTGAATGGCCTCAAAATCATTGATACACACACACACACACACACACACACACACACACACACACACACACACACACACACACACACACACACACACACACAGAGTTACACAGTTGCCATGTTTGGGATTAGAACTCCTACCTAACTAGTATATCATGCTATAGCATTACACATTTATTGCACATGCCACAGAGATTATAGGGGCAAAACCTTTCCAAAGAGGTATTTCAAGGTGACTGACATCAGCAGGCTTGCTAAACTATGGCAATGGGAAGTGCAGTGTGTGTGTGAATGGGTCATAAACAATTCCTCTGTAAACACACACACAAAACTCAGTCACACATAACTTTACATTTGACAGGACTGGGTATACGGCTACTCATAGGTTCATAGGTTGGTACTAGGCTATTGGGCCTAGGGCCTGCACAAGTCTAGCTAGATGAATAATGGATTGTATGATCAGGTTACACAGTAATCACAAGCACCACAGACACTATAGTGCTGAGGGCTACCGGAAGCACATGCCTACAGTGATAGACATTGGCACATTGGATGTGTGGTGGGTGGGACAGGCCTCATGATGGGAAGCTCTTTGTCACTGTCTGTCTCTCTCTTCCCCACATCTCTGTTTGTGTATGTTTGACCTATTATAGTGTGTTGTCCTTGGATATATGTGTGTATTCCTATCCGATGTGTGTGCAAAGCATGAATGGTGTACAATGTGGTGTGTGTGCACAGACATCTGCGACTGACAGATATATATAGTCCACTGTTGTTGTCAGACATGGACTTTGTTTCACTACGTGTGTGACCATGTCTAGTATGACCTTCTGTATTGAATGTGTGAATCCATTACAGGTAGGTTGTACTCCAGTGCAGGCATTTGTGTTCTACACCTACAGCTAGAAAAATGTTTCTGCAGGATATCTGTAGATAGGTTGACAATATGGAGTCACAATGGGCAAAGGATAGTGGGATACTGTAATAATTGTGTCTGTGCTGTTTGTGCTACATGGTTTTGGTGTTAGCAGAGATATTCAGACATATGTACTGTTTTACACTGTGATGTATTATGTCATCAACTACTGACAGATATACTTATTTGCTTGCAGTAATTTCCTGGGGAATACAAGCTGGATGAAGCTTGTGTCCAGTATTGTGGTCTGCAGCCTACATATTCTTGCACAATCATGCCATTCTGGAGGGGGAGCTGCAGACACTTGCTGATGAGTCTGTGTAAATGGTCCAGCACCTTGGTACTGTGGTGACTGAGGATCCCCTGCTTGTGCATCTATCACCATGACAGAGTGGACATATCCTGCTGTGGCCATACCGCTCAGCTGTACAGATTCACACAGGTTACTCAGAGGCAGGGATCATATATCTGGTGAGTTCCCCTTCACACTGTGGTTTACGAGCAAGTTTGTAGCCACCCATTACTGAGTTTGCAGGCACGGGTAGTATGGGCACACATCAGAGTTTCAGACTTCACACACTCCATGGCATCCGTGCTTCTACACCCCCTTCTGTTATTCTGTCTTCTTCCAAACATCATGCGAGTGATATCTGATAAGTATCCCTATAGTTATCCCTTCATCCCAGTGGTATTTAGGGGTTGGTCCACAGTTCATGCCATAGGACATGGTGGGCATGCTACTGGGATTTGTTGACATGGCCTTGCATTTGTGTTCTGTGGAATGTGTTATGTAGCTTGCGACCCCATGAGATAACATACATTGGCAGTATGGGTGAGGCACAGGCCTTTCACAGAGGACTGTAGGGCATTTGGTAGTGATGCAGGCCATATGTAGCAGGCCAGTTTATTCTCTCACTCCTACAGTCCCAGGCTGCAAGCCACAGGATTACCCTGGGGTGACAGGGTAGGTGTGCAAGGTGTTAATGGCAATAGTTCCTGTCCTTAGTAATCCATTGGTGTGGATGCTGGCAGAGGGCGGCCACGGTGGTGCAGCGGTTAGTGTTGTTACCTTACAACAAGAGGTTCTCCGGTTCAATCCTCAGCTGGGGTGCCTTTTGTGCGGAGTCTGCATGTCCTCCCTGTGGTCGTGTGGGTTTCCTCCCAGTGCTCTGGTTTCCACCCACATCCCAAAGACATGCTGTAAGGTGGATTGGACACTCTAAATTGGCCCTAGGCATGAGTGCATGTGTGTGTGTACCTTCTGTGGAAGGTTGGGCTCCGGGCTGGCAACTCAACATCATAAGGCTCTACTGCCAATCATGAATGGGCAGGTGATCCGCTGTGGCACCCTCTAACCGGGAAAAAGCAGAAGAAGAAGGTGTGGATGATGGCAGCATGCTGCTTACAGCTAAGGACACACCTGCATGGGACACCTCTTCAGCATGCTACATTCTGTAGGTATTACCATACAGAAGTGGGGGTCATATGTACTCATTCCCAACAGCAGGGGTATGACCTGTGGCTGATGGTGGGGTGATCTGAGTGCATGTGTGCTATGGAAGCTTCTTGCATCTGACTCACAGATATACCTGGGACAGTCTCCTTATGCTGGCTTGTGCGGGGACATCAGCAGTTTCTCATTACTTCATAATTGTGCCTTTTGTGGTCTGACAGTGATTGGCCAGAGTACATCAGCATGCCATACTACACAAACAACACATGTGCTGCTAACCTGTATATTCAATTCCAAAGGTGTGTGCATTTGACAGTTACATTTTATATACTTGTCTATGGTACTTCCACCTGTGTACTGTGTGTATGTCTGGGCCCACATTCATGGCATGTCCATCTTTTAGATGGTGACAGATATTACATCCGAACAATGAGTATGGATAACTGCTGGATTGGGTCTTGCTGGGATGCATTGTGTTTGGCACTGCAGTTGTCAGAACATGGCCCTGTCATCAACAGTACTGGACATAGGCCACTGGGACACAACCCTCCATGCCTACATGCTGACCACTTCCACAAGATATATAACACACAACAACCTAACATACAGAGCCCTGCATATTGTACACTTGCAACAATATATCCTGCTAATTTGGCAAGCTCAGTAATCTATGCTCCACTGTTATTAAACCCATACATACATGTTACTACATTTCTACGTAGGATTGTGAGGGGGAGGGCACACCTGACAACTGTAAACATTTGCTATGAATGTACTGGTATTTCAGGTACTCTGCTGGCTTCCATTTCATTCTGTATTCTGACCTATCATGCAGACTAGAGGCATATCAGTGGAGTACAGATCTTAGGTTGTATCAACCTACATTTCAGTTTCAGACTTCTTACCCTTTAGAACTAACATCCAACTGCCTGACCTGTTGTAGTCTGCCTGTGTAGGTCTGTAGGGGGCCTGTTCTCCATTGCCATCAATTGAAGACCTTAGCATAGCCTTTCTTTGTGGTCATCTACACTTGTCCTGCTGGCTGAGACTGTTGTTGGGTATGTGAGCCTCACTGACATGCATGTGTGTGTCCTATGGACACACATTTGGACCACCACATGTCCTGCAGTGGGATTTGTCCCCTTGTCTAGTACTGCCTACTTTGTTGACACCAGTATTTGTTATGGATTTCATGCTGCCCATATAGGTGTCTACTATCTGCTGCCATCCCATTCAGCCACCTGATTCCTTTGCATGCTTACATCCATACCATAGGTACAAGTAGCAGAACATACTACTCCATTCAGCAATTGATAGGCAATTGATACCTTGTGGCTCTGCCAGTAGTGAGAATGGTGCTGGAGGACTGACTATGTCAGATGCACCTAGTACACTCCCTATACATGGTAAAGCACAGGTAGTGTCATGTTTGGCATCCCTTTTACTGTATGAGTCAGAGAGAGGTGTCATTCTCTGGGTTCCTACCATGCCAGTGTATGTGCTATGCATTGCCTCTTTGCCAAAGCCTGTGCATACTGGGCACATCTCCTTCTGCCTACAGGGACAGGCTCAGGTTGTTCCTCCTCTGAGTCACTCTGTGCCTATGCTGGCCTTGGCAATGTTGGAGGGCTGTGTGGCCCTGCCCCGTGCTGTTCCTGCTGCAGCTGTTTCTGCAGGATCATATTGTGTAGCATGGCACATACAATGGAAATTTGTGTACATGTAGCTGGAGAGTACTGCATGGCTCCACCAGATATGTCCAGGCACCGGAAGCATGACTTAAGCATCCCAAACACACGCTCTATTATTATTATGGTTTGTCCGTGTGCCTCATTATGGCATTCCTGTTCAGGTGTGTGCATTTCTAATGGGTGTCATTAGCTACGGCTCCAGTGCGTAACCAGCATCCCCAACGTGGTGGCCATATGGGATGTCCCCACTGGCAAATCACTGGTACAGCTGAGTCATATGCCAGATGTGGGAGTCATGATAGCTTCCAGCGCTGACAGCACACACATTCATGATAATGCCCTGGGCATCACCCATGACATGGCAGTTGATAGAGGGGAAGCCCTTGCGGTTTATGTAGATCCTACCCTGCTCACCAGGTGCTGCTTTGCTGCATATGTGCATGCAGTCTATCGCACCCACTACCTCAGGGTACTCTGCTATTTGATGGAAGAGACACATATTGCTGGTCAACACCTCACAGGTGTTGTGGAAATATATGTGCTGACATGGCATCCAGAAACTGGTGGATTACCCTGGATGCTGATGCCTGTGAGATCCCCATGATATCCCCAGTTGGCCTTTGGAAGGTACCTTTGGCTAGTATTCTTAAGCCTACACATACCTTGGTATCCACTGGGATAGGTTCCCTTCTGTTGGACAATTTGCTATAGGAGGTCCCTGTCTACCGTATAGCGCTCCACTATCTCCAGCTCATGTAGCCCCTGGTAGGTTAACCTGGGTCTGCACACTCTTCTCCTTCTCCTCACTGTGGGTTGGCCATCAGCATTCCCATCCTCACCACCCTCAGCCTCTTCCACATATTGATTTATGAGAGCGAAAGCAGCCCCTATCATTTTGTTAGGTAAATATTCCCCATTTGTGTACACTAGTGGTGTAGAGTTTGTGGGAAAAAACAGAGTGAAAGGTGTTTGCATAGTTTATAGTAGGGTGCTGAGCTAGGCTGCTCCCCTGTGTAATTGGCTGATTTTGACTCATTTCGCCTGCCAGCTATGCTAGTTCTCCTTGATTACTTTCCTATTTCCCTTCCCATTGCCTTCCTGTTTCAGTGCTGAGGCGCGCAGTGCAAACACAGTGCTCAGATGTGAATGGAGCTGCTATTTCCTGTTTTTTTTTTTTTTTTGTTTAAAACCCGGTGCGTGGTGCGCACACCTGTTCAGGCAATGTAAATACTGCTAGGCAGCTTCGGACACATCCCCTTCCTTAGTTGTGCTTAGCTAAGGGCAAACACGGGCCACTGTGCTCCAATAAGCTAACAGCAGTCATGACATTCCTCTAGCTCTTAGGCTTAGACCTTGGTGTTATTGCACCTACACGGTTGGGTGCAAGCTACCACTGAGGGGAAATCTATGATTCAGTATCATTCCCCTCATTTGCATAGAACTGACTGCTAATGCATGGTTACAAAACTGACACTCAGCCTTCCTCCTTAGCAACCACAATTCCATGGTCTTGTTGTGTTATGCATGCCATTGACTATTATGGCAAAATGATGATTTTGGTTTAAAAGCTTATTTCTAGCTTTTTTTTCTTATTTTCGGGCCTATCCCATTTGCGCACTGCTACCCTATGCTTAAACAGCCAAAATCGGCCAAAAATATGTTATTTTTTTATAATTTTGAAACTATTTGTCATGGCTATGGCCATATATTTGGCCATTGGCATGCCTAACCCTTATAATACATGCTTTGTTACGAGCTGTCATGCCTCCATTTTGTAGTTTGCAGAAATATATTCAGCTACTGGCTGAATACATTTCTGCATTCTACACTATTCCTGCATGGATGCCTGCCTGCTTCCTGGATCGCTAATTCACCTCATTTGCATGGTTTTCACCAGCAAATGAGGTAATTAGCATACAGGGACTGTGTCCATGCAGGAATAGTGCAGGAGTGTTTGTGCACGTCCCGGGATCTCATTCCTGGATCGCACGTCAGCCATATTGCCTGGAGCAGCTCTTACACTATTCCTGCACACCGTGCAGAGCTTGCTGAATCCTGGGGATTGTCTTTTTTTCTTATCTTTGCAATAAATGATTAACTTATCAGAGTTTCTGAAGGTTTTAGTTCCCTTGAAATAATATCTGAGCTCTCTGTGTGCATCAGGATTATGAAAAATCCTTTTGCCCTTATTTTTACATACTGGGTCAAAGGAAGGGAGATGGATAGCCTGCCTTAAAGTAAACCTGTATTGTACTTTATCTATAAATAAAGGATTAGTTATTAAGGAAA
Source organism: Protopterus annectens (assembly GCF_019279795.1). Taxonomy (NCBI): domain Eukaryota; kingdom Metazoa; phylum Chordata; order Ceratodontiformes; family Protopteridae; genus Protopterus; species Protopterus annectens. The sequence goes on from NC_056728.1 coordinate 1,056,259,239, forward strand.
ACCTATCATTCTGGAAAATAAGATAAATTTGACCTGTCATGAGATCTTGCAACTTAGACACTCTTCTTGCAGACGTCAGCGATCAGCAAAACTGTTTTCATGTTAGAAACGTCAAATTAGCCTAACGAGCCAGTTCAAATGGAACAAGAGTAAAGTTTTACGAAAACATGGAGATACCATTTTTCTAGGTGTATGGGTAAGCAAAACCCTTTTCAAAATATATTACTAAATACTTCAGGTTTTTGATACTATTAAATCATTCTCATTAGGAGTCTGGCTAAAGGAATCATGAGAATCATGGATGTTAGGAATATTAGTACCTGAGAAATTCCCTTTCTGAAATCTAGGACTGAGTGGAAAAACTCAAGAAAAGCTCTATATATATAGATTTGCATTTTCTTGTAGAAGAACAGGTCTTAGAACTGAAATCTCTAAGAGGCATCCCAGGAAAGCAAAGGAGAAGGGGTCAAACAAGGTTTTTGAGTGTTATCCTGAAAACCTGGCAATTCTAACACTTTTAAAAAGATTTTACAAAGATAAGCAAGTCATCTAAAATAAGGACAATCTGAATACAATAGGTTATCACTAGAGCTAGACACTTTGTGAGCACTCTTGGAAAGGTAGATAACCCAAATTGTAATGCAGATAATAAAAAGTGTAATCCACATACATACATTTTGATTTCTTTTGTATAAATGTAAATTTGCCTATGTCACAAGTGATAATTCAATAAAGGTGTTTAAAAAAAAAAGAAAATCTTAAAAAAATTAAATCTGAGGCTATAGGAATATGATGATAAGCATCTTTTAAACATGGATTACCAAAAATTGAAAAGGGAATCAGAGGTAACACATTGTGAAGGGATAGCTTGAACTTTGGGACTTTTACAAACTGATTGAAAAAGAAAAGCTCTATGATTATTCTCTTTGTGGCTTCATTTTTTTCGGTACCAGAAACATTGTTTTATAAAGGCTTTTCCATGTAAGAGAAAGTGGAACACGTTCTATTACCCCATGAATCAGCAGATGCTGAATGACAAGAGAGAAAAAAGAAGTTTGCTCTGCTAATTAAGGAGGACTCCCCTGAAAAACAGAAATGGGCTTCTAGTGCCATCTGTAACCCTGAAGGATCATTCCCAGAACCACTTTGTCAGACATTTTCTGTTGCTAAAGAGATAAATGTAGAGACAGACTCTGGAAGAGATTTAAGGGCTTGCCAGGATGGGAAGGGAAGTTTGCCACTTACAGAAGATCACCCAGACTTGTTGGACTATCCTTTTTTGTGCGAGTCGCCTACATTCTTTTTGGAGCCTTCTTGCTATTATTTTTTGAATACCTGCTTGGTAGAAGTTTGCTGGATCTGCTTGTTTTGCGTTTTATAAAAAGGTGCTGAGGTAGGTATGAAACCTTTAACAAACTTGGAAAAGGAAGAATGAAAAATCTGAGCACCCCTTGAATCAATTTTACCTTTGTCATCTATTTTTTTTCATAACCACAGCAAATGGTCCAGAAACAACCTCACTATACAAAGGAGAATTCAGTTTTAACAAGCTCAGGTAAATTTTGAGAACATAAGACAAAACTTCTCATAAAAATTCAACTAGCAGCTGCTTGGGAAGAGACATCAGCTGAGTCATAAGAATACTTCAAAGAGTACTTGCTCACTTGTGGGACAGAAACAATACTTGCATTCATATTAGGCTTTTCATTAGAAGAGGAGAAAGTGACTATAATGTTCTTCATATTCTTAAATTATGCAAGAAAAAACTTTAATGTGTGAGGTTGACAGATAAGAATTCCCAGGAGTGTGAAGCTGTGGTTAGAACAGTACTAGCAGTAACCAGGTAGTAGCCAATTAGGTAAATCCTCACTATTCATTATTCTTGACAATGCTAATACTTTTATTTCAATAAGTATTAATTAATTACCGTTGAGTCTAATTATTATAAGCCATTTTTGTTTGGTACATACTTTCTAGTTAAAATAGATGCTAAGCAGTCTGACAGAGTGTTTTGTAATTCATTTTGAAGGGAAGCATAAGTTAAATATGGAACACCATATTATGGCTAAAAGTCCTATTTTGCTTCCAAGTCAGAGCAATCCTTAGTTGTTTTAACTGCTGCACCATGAGAAATATTATAGCAATGTAGATATGTAAATGTCTGTGTTGCGATATTTAAGTACTGTTATATGCAATTGCTGTGATAGTTTACTACTGCTATAGCTGTGATAAAACTGTCTCTTTAAATTCATGGACTACCTAAATTAACCGGTACATAACACTGTAAGTAAGGCATTTTTTTTATGTCAAGGGCTTCACATGCAAATGCATAACAGTTGCCTGAGCCTTTTTTAATAAACACTTTGCTGTACCTGTGTAAATAGTATAACATGCTGCTACTCTTAAACCCAATACCCTTCCTGCCTGGGTGGCAATTTATTATTTCAGTTACTTTTTACAGCACTTCTCTCTCATTCCCCTTTCAGAGACCTTAATGTAATAATTGTTTTTGTCTCCGTCTTTTCATTTAGTGACCACGGTCCCTGCGAATGGGTTCTCTCTCAGCCCCCCACTTGCTGAATCCTTGGCCATTGGTGGCATCTGCAGTGGAGAAACCAGCCACAAGGACTCAAGGGTTTTAAAAAGAAAATAATTTGCTGTAGTTGTCTAGCTACATTCCCCTCTTAGCCTGCTACTGTAGAAAGTACCTGGTGTAAAGCAGAAATAACTGGCTCTACCCATGGCTAGGGACAGCAGCTGCTCCTCACCCCCATCAGCTGTAAATACATTTCTCAGTTAAACTTTTTCTTTTTAGTTATAAGTAAACCAAGATAAAGCACTACCCAGAAAAAAAGGTAACCCAATAGATGCACTGGAATTGGCCACTTGTAAAATAGAGGCAAAAGATACTTAAAATGCCACTTTTTGTCTGCTTCAAACTAGGTATTTACCCAGAAAGGACACAGCTGAAATCAGGTCTATAGATTTTTTTTTGCATTTGCTGCTCAATTTCTCCTGAGTACAATGTGCTCCTCTCCTCTACCATACCTCCATTCCCACCCACCCCCTATTCAATTACATTTATTTCTAGCCAACCACACCACTGCTTCTCTCACCCAATTAAAATCCCTCAGCACTCCTCATCAATTATCCACTCATAGGACACACCTTAGACACCTCCTCTAGTTAATTAAGGCCATATCCCACCTTGCTTTCACTTCCATCATCACCTCTCTTTACTCTAGTGCACTTTATTCAACCAAAATACACTTACCAACCAATACACACCCACCTCATTCTTACCATACTGACTGACTTTCTACTACACCATGCTCATCCTTCATTGTGTGGCACTATTCACTCTTAGCACCTTGTCCTACCTTACATCCTATCACACAAACTTACGTTACACCCAGCACACTTACTTCCATCACCCTTATAATCCATTCAAAGTTAAACCAATTAGATTTGCCATTAACCCAGCTATCTACAACTGCACAGCTTTAGATTTCGCCCCCCACTAAAATGGTTCCTCCAATGTACTACCCTACAGGCAACCATGCAATACAATAAACTAATACTCAAATACCTAAAGAACAACTACTTAACAGCCATCCTACTCAGTCTTAATGGAGACATTCACCCCAACCCTGGACCCGCACCCTTTCAGGACAACACAATCAGTGTTCAAAACCACTCTCTTAATATCACCAAAAAAAGTAATGATCTACTCATAATAAACTTAAACATAAGAAGCATTTTAAACAAAATACAGGAACTTCATGCAAGCCTTTCTCTATATTCCCCTGACATAGTCCTTCTGACAGAAACCTGGCTCAAACCAGATATCCTTCATAATGAAATTCTTCTCACTGGCTATAGCATTCTCAGGCAAGATAGGAAAACAAAAAGGGGTGGCGGTATAGCCTCACTCTTCAAAAAACATCTTATATTAGAGAGTGTTAATCTTAACCCCCCCCCCAATATCTCCAACTTATAAATATTCTCGACTAAAATAAAATTCAACCAAAATAAAAATATCAACATCATAGGTACCTATATTCCTCCTGGCAACAACATAGACAAACCTGAAACCATCCTACAATGGTCCTCCAATAACCTCCCACAAGAGCCCATTATACTATGGGACTTTAATATTAACTGGTACTCCTGCAACTCTGACCATCCTACCACCCATATCAACCTCTATGGCTTTACCCAAGTAATTCAAACCACAACAAGGCTTGATAAAACTACTAAAAAGGAAACTATCCTTGACTGAATTCTCACCAACTACTCCATACTTTCCTATAGTTTTGGTACCCTCCCCGATTCACTCAGTGACCACCTCCCAGCATATATTATACCTCATCAGGCAAATCATACAAAAAAATCTACTTACCAAATTCGCAACACCAAAAATTTCAGGCCTCAAGATTTCATAACATCCCTTAAGCTCTGCAACTGGAAAACCCTCAAAACTTTATCCCTGGACAGTGCAGTCGACTACTTTAACACCACATTTTTAAATATCTTAAATAACATGGTCCTTATCAGGACAATACAATAAAAATCTAATTACTCTCCTTGGCTCACTAAACAAGCAAAATCACTCCTAAAAGAAAGGGATAATGTGTGGCATGAATGGACTCACAAAAAAAATCAATAGTTACTCACCAGAAGTATCTCCAGCTAAGAAACAAAGCCAAAACCCAAATAAGACTTGATAAGAAGAATTACTATACTAGCTTACAAGCTAAATACCCAAATAATCCTCACAAATTCTGGAGCACTTTGAATAAAATACTACGACCAGGTCAAACTAAGACCCCTCAACCAACAGCAAGTCATCCCCTAGAATGTATTGCTACCCAGTTTAATAAATACTTCATTGACTCCATCAAAACCCTTACTAACCAAAACTTTCCATCACTGCCCATCAACCTAACCTCTCTACTAGACAATAACAACACATTCTCCTTAAAACAAGTCCCAACCCATAACATACACAAATACTTGCTTAGGCTAAAACCCACAACCCTGGCAGCTGACAACTTACCCTCAGCATACTTACAAATAGCAGCTGAAGCCATCTCCTATCCAGTTTCCCTACTAATTAAGCATTCCATAGCAGAGCAACGCATCCCCACTCTCTGGAAAATTGCTCACATCATATCCCTACACAAAGGAGGTCCCTCCACCGACTTCTCTAACTATCGGCTCATAGCAATCCTATCCCCTCTATCAAAAATCCTTGAAAGGTGTGTTCAAACCCAAATATTTAACCATCTCATAGACAATAAATTACTTACAAATACTCAGCATGGCTTTTGCCCCTACCACAGTACTATCACAGCCCTTATTAGCTTCACTAACACCATCAGTCAACTTAGAAATAAAGGTGAGCTAGTTTCAGCAATATTTTTAGACTTATCAAAAGCCTTCGATACAGTGTCTCATAACAAACTGCTGACTGCCTTGTCCAAACTGAACCTAAGTTACTCCACTCTAGTCTGGTTTCAGAACTACCTCATAGATCGGCAACAAGCGGTATGGTGGAACAAAGCTCTTTCTCCCTTACTACCAGTGACTATGGGCATGCCTCAAGGGTCTATTCTCAGCCCTCTCCTTTTTAACCTGTTTACAAATAATCTCCATAATGCTACAACTCTAGCCACCCTTATACAGTATGCAAATGACTCCACTGTCATATGTTCTGCCCCAACTCTACCCGAACTACAGAACTTAACCCAAACTTCCTTCAATGCCATTGAATCATGGTTGGCAGATGCCCATTTAATCTTGAATCCAAATAAAACTAAACTCATGCTCTTCCACGCCACTAAATTCAAAACCCAGTCCACTTACTTCAGCATCATATCCAGTAATAAGACTTTGATTGAACCAGTACCATCCACCCAACTTCTCTGTGTTGTTATTGATCAAAATCTGAAGTTCGACTTACACATTGCCCAGACTGTAAAACAAGTACACAAGAAAATAGATCCCTTATACAGATGCAAAAACTACCTAACCTCAAACTCCAGAATAACCACAGCCAGAACTCATCTTCTGTCAACTTTACTATACGCCTCACCCAACCTTACCAACCTCTCCAAATCAGACGTAAGCAAGCTAGATGCCTGCTATAATAAGATAGCTAAATTTGCCACTAGCTGTCCTCCTAGGACCCATCATTGTAAGGACCTAAGACAACTATCTTGGTTAGTACTACCCCACCAACTCATTCTCACGCAACTCTCTACCATCCACCAAATGTACTATAAACCCGATAAAACACCAGCTCTACAAGGCCTTCTCAATCCCCATATAAGTACCCATCCATTAAGATCCACTAATAAAGCACTAACTGAAGTAACCAGGAGTAAAAATAGCTCTGGTGACTCTATACTCTGACTTCAGCATTTGACAAGGTCATACACAAAACACTGATTAATAAATTAGTACAACTAGGTACTGATGTACTGTTGATAAGCTGGATAGCGGCATGGCTTACAAATAGGACATGGCAAGTATTACACACCAACTGGACAGGTGAAATCCTTGGTTACAGTCTACTCTGTCCTAGGCCCTTACTTGTTTAGATTGCATCTTTCAGACCTTACTTTTTCATCTGAGGTGTTCTACAGTCTATATGCTGACGACCTGACATTGGGTAAACTGATTACAAGTATTACAGATAAGGCATGTCTGCAAAATAATTTGACTAAATTGACCGTGTGGGCACAGGAGAATAATATGTTGATAAATACATCAAAAACTAAGCATATGAGATTTAGGAGACATAAACTGAAAGGTGAATATTTAATACAGCACACAGTGACTGAAACTGTAGAGTCATTTAATGGCCTGGGTATATGGGTAGATTCAGCTATGAGTTTTTCTAATCATATCAACCAATTGGCTAATGATAGTTATAGAACTATAGGTTGTATAAAAAGATTTATAAAGTCTAGGAAATCAAACATAATGAAATCATTGGTTGTTAGTTACATTAGACCCAAACTTGAGTATGGAATAACAATATGGAAACCCTATAGGAAAACAAGCATGAATAAACTGGAAAGAGCACAGCAGAAATATACAAAGGGCATCCATGGATTTGAAAATCTAAGTTATTATGAAAGACTAAAATATCTGAACTTGTATAGTGTCTCTTACAGATATTTAAGAGGAGATGTTATTCAGGTATATAGGGCATTTAGGGACAACTACCTCAGGGAATGTTTGGGGTTATCAAAAAGTACTAGAGAATCATTAGGCAACCTATATAGAAGATCTATAGGAATGAGAAGTGTACTAACTGGTTCTCTGACAGAGTAGCTGATGCATGGAACACACTAACAAATTACATTAAAGCACGTACTAGTTTAGATATTTTTAAGAACAGCCTGGACATTTATTATGGGAACAAGTGTTTTGGTATACTGGCAAGCTAGAAGGGCATTAATGCACATGCTGTGTATGTATGTATGTATGTATGTACTACATTGCTTTTAACTGTGGAATGCTTTACCACTTGAAATTAGAGCTATAACTAGCTTAGAAAACTTCAAGCAGCACATTAAAGCCCACCTCACCAATTCCTGGACTTATACATGTACTGGGCATGGGTAACCTAAAACTAGCTGATTTTAAAATTTTAATTGCATATGTAATGAGCATTGAATTTAAGCCATATGACTACCTTATGTTGTTTTTTTTTCTTTCTCATTGTTAATATCTGCCAGATTTTAAGTCTCCAGTTTGCTATGCTACCTGTATATAAGACTAAGTATTGTAATTACACTCTTATTCTATACAATGTCACTACCTGCTGCTACTGTAAGAACTGTCTTCTAGAAGCATTGTTATACAAGATTATTGGACTTGTCTCCCACTTGACCAATTTATTCTGTTCTAGTCTTTTTACCGTTATGAATGTCTGTTACTATTTTTTCTTTATTGTTTATACAATTTTCTTTCTACTAGCAAAATAGTTACTAGCAATAGAGCTTTTCTCCCTGGGCCTCCGCTGAAAAAGGGTTTTATGCCCAGTGAGACACTCCTGGTAAATGAATGTAAAATAAATAATAAAAAATAAATAATTTCAGATCATCTCCCTAAATTCTTCATCCATAAATCCTCAGGGTCTACAAGAGCAGTTTGCCTCAAGTGTTTGACAATGCCATATATAGACACAGGCACTTCTGAAAAAGTACCTTTGAAATTTCACAAATACCTAGTTGTCCATAGTGCAACTAATTTGCACAGTGACAGGCGCTGCCCCCAGTGTTGCAAACCAAATACATCTGACATTACTCTATATTCTTGCAGCAACCATCTAATCAATAAAAAAGCCCATTGCCAATGATATGACCTTTCTCAGTATCTCCATTTTGAGGATATGGGCATCCTAAGATAATGTAGAAATTGCCTCCATGTTCACTGACAACCATGTAATTATCAAAAAACTGATAAGATATAAGACTGTTGTATTTACACACTGTTAATGGAGGGAAAACTCTCATGTAAAAGCACTCCTAATGTCAATCAGGTTGTTAGTAGGCACACTTTTCACCCGTCTCGCACAATATGAAGCAGACATATAGACCCCATGTGCTGAGGCACTTAAGTGTGACCTACCTAAACCCCAAAGATATCCTAGATGAAGCACATATAACAAATGCCCTCAACAGCCCCAAATGCACTCTTTCAAAACAAAACCCACAGCAACGCATACTGGTACATCTCATGGAGCCTGTACTTCTAAGCCCAAAAAGGCAAACCACCAAACAATCCAACATTCTGGTCATAGGCGTAAGCTACACTGTTGCCCCTCTCACCAGGCTGAGTAAAGTGAAAGTCACAGTCAGTTGCTTATCAGGGGCCAATATCCGAACTAAGGCCATTGGACCACAGGACCAGTATGACTCAGTCATAATCCATGGGGGTGCAAATGACCTGAGATGTACCTCCCTAGACTATATGAATACAGACATGATGGAGTTACAAAAGAAGTGTCCAAGGCTGTTATGAGCCTAGCACTGACCAGCATTCTACCTTTTCCAAGGTTAGTGTCACAATACAGACAGAAGATAGCTGACTTTAATAATTGGTTTAGTTTCAGGTGTCATTCTAAGGTGGAGCAATATTTCTCAGCGTGGAAGATGGTCAACAGACCACCCTGCTTTACCACAGACAGTCTATACCTTTCTCCTCTAGACTTTTGAATATCAGCTAAAACATTGCCCTCCCCATAGTGTCCTTTTCTGAAGCAGTGCCAAACTGACAATCCTTCCAACATAATAAATCAAAACCAAAAAAGTCTGAAGCTGTTACCAGAAGTCTAAACAAAAAGTCCACTCCCTACAAACTCTACTCACCCTAAAGGATGCTAGTATTTGTGCAGTCACTGAGACATAGTTTAAAGCCAAGGAGAGCATCCTGGCAGTGGAAGTCTATAATGCCTTCCATGCATTTCGACTGGCTACTACACAGGCAGGGACTTAGAAGGAGTTGTCTCAATTTACATAAAACATAAACTGCAAAAATAAATAAATAAATATGTAAATACCTCCAGGCAGGATTCAAATCACCATAAACAAAATCCCATACTACTACCTTGCCAGCTATAAAACCATCTGTATGACCCAGGAAATGCATAAGATGAATTTATGCTTACCGGAAGCATTCAACATTCAAAACAATAGCATATTTTTGAGCAATGTTTATTACCCATCTATTAACTTTGAATCATATACAACACCAAATGTGCAGGCACAGAGATTCCTGGACTCTGGATTTTGTAAACACAAACTCCCTGGACCAGACTGCCAATGTACCAAACAGGGGTGCAAACATACTGGATCTGGTCCTCACTAACGTGGAAGTACTGCACAGCCTCTAGTGTAATGTCCTCTCTAGTAAGATCATACCACAAAATAGTTTTCTTTGAAGTAAAAATTAACCTCAGAACTCAGCTAACCCAGGATTGATCAAGAACTGCTCTAAGCCTAGCTTCCTACTATTAAGTGATAACCTGACAATATTTCAAGCTCTGTTAAACTTTGACAACACTGCTGCCAATACAGAGCTGTACACAGTAACCCTATACAAGCATGTTAACAACTGCATAGAGACAGCTGTACCCACTAAGAATAAGCACAGAACTAACTCAAAAAACAAGTCACCCTGGTATAATCATAACATCAATTGGCTGTATAACAGAAGGAAGAAAATCATTGCAAAAATTTGGAGGTGTAGTGGTGTGCATCAGGATAAAGACATTCTCATCAAACTAAGCAAACAACTTAAAGGACAAATAAAGTTTTGAGGTAAATTTGGCCTGCTAGGCCAAGGACACCCACAAGGCATTCTTTAATTATGTCCACAACTTCAAAGGCAATAATCAATTGAGTGCAGTACTCATTGCTAATGGAGCAGTGTACACTGAGCTAGAAGATGTACCAAAGCTACTGGAAGAAAATGTTCAGCTCTAAGTTTACCCCTCTTTCTCTTGTCCCAGCCTCCCCATAGGAAATACCATCAAATATAATTTTCCCAACTGTCACTAAAGAACAGGTCTTCAATAGTCATTTTAGGATCAAGAACACTGCATCAATGGGCTGCAGTAGTATCCTAGACTGCTTTCTAAATAGCATAAAATATGTCATAGCAAACCCTTTATTCGAATTGAGAACAATAGTCATCCCTCTGCACAAAGGCAGGCCATCGACAAACCCTGGAAATTACACACCTATAATTCTAACTAGTATCCTATGCAAAGACATGGAAAGAATTATCATGAAATTGATCAATAATGACATGCCACGCCAGCATGCACTGGTCCCAACCCATTTCAATTTCCTTAAAGGCAGATCATGCCTACACAACCTGATAGACGTCTTTGAAAAGGTCATCAGTGCAATGGACAAGGGCAAATGATTCACAGTGCTACCTTGACCTGGCTAAGACATTTGACACAATATACCACTCAGGCATCACTGACATACTCAAGAGGTTAGGTACAAACCCTTATTTCACCAAATGAATAGCCAATTGGCTCACATGTAGGACTCAGGAAGATAGAATTAGAGAGTCAACCTCTAAAAAGAGGCCAGTCACCAGTGAAGTCCCTCAGGGCCAATCCTGGGAATGCTCCTTTCTGGCATGTACTTCTCTGAAGTCAAGACCCAAATCAAGGGTCTCTGCTGACCAAATTTGCAGCTGACTGCAAATTGAGTAGTCTTTGAATCTCCCACTGACACTAATGTTCTCCAAGAAGGGCTTACACAGACAAATAATTGGTATCAGATTCATGGACTATAACTAATGCCAAGAAATGTATATTAGTATCCCTTTGGAATTTGGAGACCTCCTGGTAACTACCATATTGACAGCACACCACTAAGAGTCAACCCAGTAGTCAGGGACTCAGAGACCACATAGACACTAATCTAGCTTTTGACCATCACGTGTCTATGATAATGTGGAATTCATTCTTTTTTATGCAACTTATAAACAAAAGGATAGCACCCAGGGCCAAGGAGGTTATTATTCCAATGTATTTGGTACTCATTAGAGCTATTGTTGTGTGCAATATCCCCTTTGGTATGTATCTAAACAGGTGCATCCAGCAACTGGAATGTCCACAGAGATTCCTCTCTAAAGGAATACAGGACATAAATAACAAGTCTTATGTAGACCATCTCAAAGCTATATACCTGTATTCTGTCTCCTACAGGTGGTTTAGGGGAGATCTATGCCTGGCATACAAGGCCTCTTTGGACTCCACTCTCATGGGTCTCCTTCATAACTGCCAAACAATTTTGACAGAACTAAAAACATTACCCATTCTAAAGGATTAAAGCTTGCCAGTGATATAAATAGGACCTGCTGGGGAGACAGATATGTATCCCACAGATTACCCCTTCTTTGGAACAGGTACTCAACTCATGTGAAGCAGAGATTTTTCCTAATGCAATTCAGTTGTAACTTGGATAGCTGGATGTGGAACCAGAGATTTACTCCTGGCTTGGCACCTATATTTCTAATAGACACATGAAGCATGTAAATTGTCTATCTCCCAGGCACCTGTTTGTAAATGTTTACTCTCTCAAGACCTTGCTTATATTACAAAGGGTAACAGATCTTGTCAGAGATTTGGGATGAATGGCTAGGCTTAAAAAGGCCCAAGCGGTTGTTAGCCTAACATATTAATGAACCTATATTCCAAAAATAAGTGTAGTAAAAGTGTATCCTTTTTCCTAAACCTATCAAAGGCTTTTCCATCCTTATCAAAGGGAGAAGGATATGTATTTATATTTATTTACTGTGGTAGTAGAGTGATTAATATTGATCAATTTCAGGCTCAGCCCAAATTAGCATTTATCAAATGTTCAGCAGCATGATTTGCCAAGGAAATCATGGCAGTATCAGATCTGGAATTTAAAAAATTACAATTTTGTAAGAGTGAGGACTTTTATATACTATCTGCCTTCTTAGGACAGACAGTAATAAAAGCATCCTCCAATTCTTGAAGTACAATAACAAAAGCGGTGGGTTGAGGAAGTTTCAGCTATAATAAATCATAATATATAATTTTTAAAGACACTGGGTGTCATTATTCTCTCATTGAAACCATTGGTTTATTCTAGACATGGTTTTAGAAAAGAAAAATCTCCCAAGTGACCAGCAGAAGAAACATTGTCCTCCAAATCAGAATCTGTCACTTGAAGGAGAACAGAGAAGTCCCTCCAAATCATTTCCCTCTTCATTAAACTGTGAATCTTCAGAAAATGAAGCACTCCTTGTTCTTTTACCAGTAAAACTAGCATGAGAGAGGTCAGTAGCCTGAACTAAGGCCCGAGATAAGCCCAACTAATCATTCCTATCTAAAGTAACTGAGACAGGTGAAGATAAATGTTTCACTTTCTGCTTCTTCTTAGAAGAAATTTCCATAGAAGCAGAATGACTGCTGTCAGGCACATTGCCTGCTCTTTTTTCTAAGACTGATGAGTGGTTATCCCAAGCCCATTCAGGATACTCCAACAGTCCTGTAGCGGATGTGTTTAATTCCTCAGTCCAAGGTGCCTGAAGAGACTACACAAGAGGAAACCAAGTAAGAAGATGAGTGATCTGAGGAAACAATGATGGGCACAGCAAAGTCATTCATTTGCAGATAAAGCAAATTCATAGCTTACTAAAGGGATACAAGTTGCTAGGAAATTTTCTTCTTTTTGTTTCTAAAAGAAGGAAGAACTGAGAAACTGTAAGTTGTTCTTTGGTAAAGAGAATGATGTCAGATGTCTGAGTATCATAGCAGCAGTAAGAAAAATAGGTAAGAAACAAAAGGTAGTGATTTAAACACAATGCACCATGAAAAGCAATACATACACTTACACCAGCCCCTAAATGCAGTTTCACAAGAAAAAAATAAATAAAATAGAACTATACTTTTAACATGTTTTTAAAATAAAGTAAAAGTTGAACCACATAGTTCAACTGACTGAAAAATTATGTTGCAGTCAAATAAATATTAAATTACTAGCATCAGATAACATTTATTTATTTTTATTTTACATTTGTTGAGCGGGATAGTCTGGCTGGATACATGTCCATTTTCAGCGAAGGCCCTGGCAGAAAAGCTCCAAACAAAACATACAGAAAAATCATATAATCAATACATTACATACAGTTTGCAGATTCTGTTCAATCAAGCAAGTTATACAATCTGTCTTATTAAAGTTACATAAGTATATAGACTAACAATTATGGCACAGATTTTATGTAGCATAAAGTACTGTTTAGCACACAATTATAGAGAAGGACCTAGTCAGGATTAGAACAAGGACATAGCCAGTGTGTGTTTTAAAATATTGTTTGAGACTTTTTTTTAATTGAGTTAATGAGGATTCTAGAATAAGGTCAGTAGGAAGATAGTTCCAAGTTTTGTCAACAGAGTTGACAAACAGGGATTCCCCAGCTGATTTGTTGGTTTTGAATGTTTGCACCCACAGTCTTCTTAGATGAGTGAAGTGGCCTAAGGTTACTATAGAGGCTGATGATGTTTTTAAGTGCAGGCATATTTTCAGGTTGGTTAAGTACTTTATATGCTACTATGAGCTGGTTGTATTGAAGTAGGCTAGGCAATTCTAGCCACACTAGAAGATTTAGGTTATGATAGTGGTGTGTCCTGTATGTCATGCCAGTGGCAAATCTAGCAATGTGGTTATAACAGCTAGAGAGTTTGCTAACATCGGATTTGTTCAAGTTGGTGAATAAAGGGGCGGCATAAAGAAGGGTAGATAGTAGATGGGAGTGGGCAACAGCAATTCTAACAAGTGGAGGAAGGAAAGGTTTAATCTTATAAAGGGAGCCAAGTTTTTTATTAATAGTTTTGATAGTTTGGTTGACATGCATATCAAATTTAAGGTTATTGTCTACTATAACATCTAAGAGTTTAGTCTAGGCATCCGGGGAAATAATGGTGCCAGTAGATTTTATGGTAAAGAATAGTGGGAAGGACATATGAGTGGGGGAGAAAAGTAGCAGCTTTGTTTTGCTAGGGTTTAAGATCAGACAATGATTAGAGAGCCAATTTTCGATTTGTTGAAAGTATTCTGGAATAATGTCAGTAGATTTGTCGGGGAGGTGGCTGAACAAATTAAAGTGGAGTCATCCATATATTGAATGCAGTTTGCATTTGGGATGACAGTGTGGAGGTCATTAATAAAGATTTAAAAAGAAGGGGTCCTAGTATAGAGCCCTGGGGGACTCCTGGGGTGACAGGTAAAAGAGTGGATAGTTTGTCCTGCCATAAGACAACCTGCTGTCTACCACACAGGCAAGATTGAAACCACTGGAGAGCATGGTTATCTAAGGAAAAGGCCTTCAGAGTATGGATGAGTAGCTGGTGGTTAACTACATCGAAGGCCTTGGACAGATTGAGAAACAGAGCTCAGGATAATTTGTTGTTATTTTGGTTATGGTTAATGACATTAGAGAATGAGCAGAGGTGGTACTGTGGTATGGACTAAAGCCATGTTGCGATTTAGCCAACAGATTATTCTGAATGAGATAGTGCAGAAGTTGTTTATGGATGCACTACTCCATAATTGTAGCCAGCGGTGACAGAATAGCTATGGGTCTGAAGTCTGACAGTTCAATGGAGCTACCTCCTTTATGGAGTGGTATAACATGGGATATTTTCCAGATGGAGGGATATCCAGCTTCAGATATAGTTCAATTGATTAAGATGGAAGTGGGATATGCTATGTTATCCGCAGCTTTTTGCAGATACTATAGAGGGAGGAGATCTACAGTTAGGGTGGTAGGTTTTAATTTCTTAATTAGGGCTCAGATAAGTGATGTAGAAACAGGTTGAAAGCTAAAGGAAAGTTGGGTACTGGGTGTAGTAGCATTTGAGTTAGAGCAACTGGGAGTTAGTTGGCTAGCTAGGGACTGGATAGTCTCTGTGAAGAAACTATTAAATGTATTTGCAATGTCCTCCAGAGATTTATGCTTAGAAGGTGAGGGGATATGAGTGGGGGACTGTCTTGGGTGAAGAAGTTTGTTTATTTCTGCCAAAACATTTGGGGTTTGTTTTGGTGCTTCTGTTTAAGATGGCAGTAATAGTTTCTTTTATCTAGCATAATAGATTTTTTTGTGTCATTCCTTAGCTGCCGATATCTATGTTGATCTAGTGGGGCTTTTGTGGCACGCCAAGTGGCCCATGCCTTGTGTCTAAGTAAGATTTTTGATTTGATATCTTTTGAAAGCCACGATGCAATTTTTGTTTTGGTCCTAATAGAGTGAGCAGGAACATGAGAATCAAGGATAGCAAGGGATTTGGTATTAAAGTAAACTACAGCTTCATCCAAAGGCAATTGTTTTAGCACAGACCAAGTGCATAATTTGAGTTCATTTTGGAAATTAGTGAGGTTAAAGTTCTTATTATTTCGTATTGTTTTGTAGGTGGGCTGGTGAGAGTTGTCAGCCTTGTGCTTAATTATATATGTAAGAAAGTAATCACTTAGATCATGAGACTTGTACATATGGGGATGGCTATTGATAAGTATCCAATCTAGGATACTTTATTTGTTATTAGGTTTACCAATGCTAGTGGGGGAGGATATGGTCTATATAAAACCATAATGATTTACATGGGTTGTAGAAGATTCCCAGGAACAGGTGTTCCAATCAGTGTTGAAGTCTCCCAGTACAATGGTTTCTTGGCATAGGTGCTGGAGCACCATTAGAGGATGTCTTCGAGGGTATTTGTGTTATTACCTGGGGGAATGTAAACACAGACAATATTTATTCATTTGTTTTTGTTAATTTGTAATTTGATAATAAGAATTTCTGCATTATTAACCTGGGATGGTTGTAAGGAGTCAGTCGTAACATTTAGAGTATTTTTAAAGAATATAGCTACCCCACCACCCTTCCTGGTAGTTCAGTCTAATCTAAGTATGTTGTACCCTGGAGGTAATACCTCATTGTCTCTAAAATTTTTAATATATTCTCTGTTCTAAAGGTAAGAACCTGTTGATGAGTTTCCTGATAACTTGGGAAGGGAAAATATATATATAAGCTATCCCAACTGCTAAAGGAGACTCTCAAAACAAAGCAGCAAATCCAGAAATAAGTATAAGTGAGTCAAACCACCATGGTCCAGCCAAATAAATGTCCAGAAGATATGTAAAACAGCAAACAGTTTATTTGGAAGGGAACCAGTGGATGAATATTTTGGATTCAGAGAAAATTCAGTGATTTCAGACATTTATGCCATTGAACTGGGCCCAAAGCTGGACAATTTAACCAACCTCATGGAAAAAATACACAAAGATACCATGCAAATCAAGTAAACAAATGTTGACCTCAAAACAGCGTTGGAAGCTTGCATTGCCAAAACAGCCTTTTTGGAACAGGCTTTAGGTATAGCTCTTACTAAGATTCAAAACTGCCTGAATGATATTTCTTTAAATTTACCAGGAACAAATTCTCCAGGTGGCAGCATTTTACCATAAAAAGGTCCTGCTAAACCCAATTTTATAAGACCTAGAAGGCTTACCAAATAGGATTTATCTCTGCCCCTAACAGAGTTTTAAACTTAATAATTCTCTTTCTCCCTAGTTTTTCTTTTCTTTTTGTAGAAATTAAAACAGTTCTTGAACATACTATTAGTACAGACACCACAAAGATACAATCCCACTCCCTGGCTTTACCTGTAGTTGTAATCCTTAGTTGTAATCCTGTTCACTGATTGTTTTTCCTGAGCCACCTCACCTCTCGGCTCAATACCCCTCACCCTCCCCTGCTGTCTCTACCTCATCCCCTCTCACAAAGACTCATATCTGCTCCAAGTTTACATAGCAGTGGTGCTCTCTGTGGCGCCATTTTCAAATCAGGAAGCAAACGGCAGGCTGCAAGTCTCGCTACTCGGTAGGTTTCAACTGAAATGGCAAATGTACCTTGTTTAATGCAAATCAACTGCCTTAATGTTCCATTTCAAATGTGTTAGAAGACTGTTACAACAAAATACACTGTAATGCAATGTAACCGTAGGGTGTGCGGTTAAACCTACTATGCTACGAACGCTGTACTGGTGACACGTGCATCGAATGACCTTTAAGATATCCTCGGTAGCTTTGTTATTGTTGGGTCTTTAGCGACTGTAACATATAAAGTTACAGAAATTTAATATAGAAGCCTGAAGCTTTGTTTGTTTTACTTGACTATATCCTTACTATCTACCTCTTATACCAGTAGAACTACTTACATAACTGCTGAAAAGTGCTGATATATGTTAGACTAATGACTACAGGCTATATGAATAGATGCTAGTATGCTGTCTATTTGAAACGTTGGTATTGCAGTTGTGTATTGTGCAAGCGTACATATTTATATCGCTAGTTGATGCAGAGACACAAAATACCTAGTGGCTCCGATTCTTTAGTATTCTGCCACTGTTTGCTGTTTTCAGGTCCTCTCGACCTTATTGTGTAGTGCGTTATTAACGCATTTCTACAGCCGCTAGCACTTACTCTGTCGCTTATGCTGTAAAGACCTTAAAAAACCTAGCAGCTCTTAAATTTATTTTTTAGAATTCATCTGAAAATATGTTTTCAGGTCGTCCTGACCTTATTGAATAGTGCGTATTAGCGTACTTATACAGTCGCTAGTACTTACTCAATCGCTAGTGCTGAAGCGATGTGAAACACCTAGTGGCTCCTAGATGTTTTAGATTTCTCCCAAGAGTTGCTGTTTTCAGGTCCTCCTGACCTCATTGCGCACAGAGTAACCATATCCATATGAATGCATTATAGTATATTGTATTTTGTGTAGTGTGATTGATGTAAGTGTTCTCACAGTTAACGGGGACATTGTATTTGTATAGAGAATAACAGATCAAGTTATGTTATACAATTAGATCTCCTCGAGTTAACAATTAGATCTCCTCGAGTTAACAAGGACATTGTGTGTGCAGAGAATAATCATATCTATATGAATGCATTGCAGTTTAACTTATTTTGTATAGAGAGATTGATACAAGTGTTCTCCTCGAGCTAACAAGGGCATTGTATTTTATTTTGTATTGAGTGTTTGTTTGTTACAAGTGTAATCCCCGAGTTAACAGGGGCACTGAATTTAATAGTGGAACTCTATACTTTGTACTACTAATCTGTCTCCCATTTCTCTTCATCTATCCTTATTTTTGCAGTTGTCTCTCCCTCTGCCTCCTATTCTACTCTTTCTTCTGCTACAGTAGAGGTTGCTCCCTCCTCCTGACTCTCTTCCCTCTTTTACTCTCAGTATTTCTCTATCCTTGACTCACGCTGGTACTATTCCATCTCACACTGAACGCTCCTTTTTCTATTCCCTATCCTATACACAATCCTCCTCCTACTTTCCTGATGTACTAAAGTTTTTTTTTGTCTCTCCTCTCCTTACAGCTGTAACCACGGGCACTCCCTGTACTATTCTTGCAAATAAGGATAGTATTTCCGGTCAGGAATCCCTCCGGTCATAATGAGGACGTCTGAGGATACCCTGCTCCCAGGCATAACAATTGCCTCCCAAAGAGAAAAAGGCACAATTCCACTCCTACAGAGACAACTCAGTGTATGTAGCTCTAAGGGCAATATTGTAACAGCATTTTACTGTTATCCAGCATCCTAACCAGTGTATGCGATAGCAGCCTGCCGCAAGCCCCCTGAGTCCATAGTTATCCCCTGACTGCTCCTACTAATCCCATAAAAACATCACTAGTGTTGTGCAGACTCCTAAAGAGCTGGGCATCACTCCCCTTATTCGCCACCAGGTGGCAGCATTTTACCATAAAAGGGTCCTGCTAAACCCAATTTTATAAGACCTTGAAGGCTTACCAAATAGGATTTATCTCTGCCCCTAACAGAGTTTTCAACTTAATAATTCTCTTTCTCCCTAGTTTTTCTTTTCTTTTTGTAGAAATTAAAACAGTTCTTGAACATACTATTAGTACAGACACCACAAAGATACAATCCCACTCCCTGGCATTACCTATAGTTGTAATCTGTTCACTGATTGTTTTTCCTGCGCCACCTCACCTCTCGGTTCTTCCCGCTCCGTTCGCCCTCCGGGCTCACTCCGCTCCCCTACCCTACCCTCAAACCCCACACACCCCCAGTGCATCTAAACATATACCTTACCCTGACAACCAATCCAATCTCCACACCAATCAGCAACTTCCTTCAATTATACCCAGCCACCCCCAAACCAAACACCCCACCCAACAGCCAAACTAAAGAACTAAGATCCAACCACTACCACACCCATCTTACTTCCTATCTGAATATCTCTAGTAGCTACACTAACCATGCAATTCATACCACTAGTACTAATACTAACTCTCTCCACTCTAACCTACACCACATCCACACCCACTAACATACCATTAAACAATACCTTCCACACAACACATACTTTCACACACACACACAAACACATACATTTTACAATCTGCTCTATACTATTTAGTGATAGCTGATTATTATATATATACAAAACACCCACCACTCAGCCTCTCAGAAAACAAACACTACCTAGAGCAAATATAGACCTAGCACATGCTATAAAACTCAAACTATTCTACAGAAAATGTTTATTAATCTCAGGAGACATACACCCCATTCCAGGTCCATGCAACAGCATTCTCTCACACAAACAGACATCAGACCTACTTATTATTAACCTAAACTCAAGAAGCATATCTAACAAATTGCATGACCTACACACATTCATAGCCCACTACTCCCCAGATTTACTGTTACTGAAATTTGGCTAAAACCCTCCACCCAAAATGAAGAAATTCTCCCACCAGGCTATAACATCCTAAGACTAGACAGAGATGCTAGAAAGGGAGGCGGAGTTGCTATTCTATTTAAAAACACACTCAACCTCCAGCCTCTGCAAACCCCACTTCCCAAATTCCAAAATGCTGAAACCTTAGGCTCAATTCTATCTCTAAAAAACAAAAAGAGAATTAACATCCTTTGTACTTATATCCCTCCAGGAAATAACTCAGCAACAATAGAAGAAATGTTACAATGGGCTACAACCAACCTGCCACAAGAAACTATCCTGTTAGGAGACCTAAATCTAGACTGGCTGTTCTGCAATTCTAGCAATTCCACAAACCATATTAACTTATTCGGATTCTCTCAACTAATCCAAGAACCCACCAGAGTGGACAAAAAATCCCAGAAACAGTCAATTATAGATTGGACTTTAGTAAAATTCCCTAATCAAAATTATCACATGGGCTGCCTACCTGATGCACTCAGCAATCACTGCCCCACTTTTCTTCTTCATATAAAGTTAATCATACTCAAACCCATACTGTATAAGGAAACTAGAGATGAGCACAAGGTAAATCCACAAATTCTTAACAGTATATTACAACAATGTAATTGGCAACCATTACATACTCTAGCACTAGACCAGGCAGTTCAACTTTTCAATAGTACTTTTATGAATGTTCTTAATACAGTAGCTCCCATTAAAAAACCTAGAACCAAAGTAAACTATGCCCCTTGGCTGACTAGGACCACAAAAGGCTTACTAAAAGGTACAGATAATGCCTGGAGGATCTGGAAAAAGAACAACACTAACTTAAATAAACAGAACTATCAACAACTTCGTAATCAAGCCAAAAGACAAACAAAGCTAGATAAACAAAGCTACTTCCTAAATCTCCAAAACAAACATTCCAAAACCCCCCAAAAGTTCTGTCAGGCTATCAATTCCCTTCTAAAACCCAGCAAAACTACCACCCCAGTTCCCAACACAAACACCACTAATGTCAGCATAGCTTCTTAATTCAACCATCACTTCACAGACTCTATTCTAACACTACCTACCCAGCTATCTAGCAATAACCCTCTATCCACCCCCACTAAGGATCACAATAATATACCATCATTTACTCTCTCACCCGTACCAACCTCCATAGTCAAAAAACTACTCTCTAAACTAAAACCTATCATTCTTGCAGCTGATGGCTTACCCACTAATTTCCTAAAACTAGCAGCTGAATCCCTAGCCTACCCTGTCTCAATTCTGATTAACCACTCCATAAAAGAAGCTTGCATCCCTCAACTATGGAAAGTATCACATATTATCCCCCTACACAAAGGTGGCAACTCCTATGAGCTATCAAACTATCACCCCATTGCTATCCTATCCCCCTGTCCAAACTCCTTGAAAATTGTATTCATACCCAAGTGATGCATTTCCTAACCTCACATAATCTCCTCTCCTCAACTCAGCATGGCTTCCGCCCAAACCATAGTACAACTACTGCTCTTCTGTCTTTCACTAACCAGGTTAACCATCTTAGAAATAACAGCAACTTTGTATCTGCCATATTCTTAGATCTCTCTAAGGTATTTGACATGGTCTCACATAACCTACTTCTAGACACACTATCATCAATATCCTTTGCCCCCTCCACAACTGCTTGGTTCAAAAACTACCTCTCTGATAGGAAACAATCAGTCAAATGGCAAGGAGTACTATCACCTCTACTATCATCCACCATAGGTGTTCCACAAGGCTCAATGCTGGGCCCATTACTATTCACTATTTTCACCAACAGACTACACACCTCCACACTGCATGCATCACTTATACAGTATGCAGATGACTCCACCTTAATCTGCTCAGCCCCATCCCCAACCACTCTGCAAAACCTTACCCAGGAATCCTTCAACTCTGTTGAAAAATGGATTACTGATATCCAACTGATTCTTAACCCCAACAAGACCAAATTACTCCTATTCACCCCGAACAAATACAGACCCACACCTCATTCCTTCACTATCACTTCCAAAAATGGCACCACAATTTCCCCCTCCCTCCATACAAAACTCCTTGGCATTGAAATAGATAAAGATCTTCACTTCGATGTCCATATCTCTCAAACCATTAAAAAATGCATAAAAAATTAAGAACCCTATATAAACACAAACACTTCCTAACAGACAAAGCACGGGTCACCCTAGCCCAAACCCACCTTCTGTCTACCCTAATGTATGCATCTCCAATCCTAACCCACATTAGGAAAACAGACATGAACAAACTAGAGTCATGTTACAATAAGATTGCTAAATTCGCCAATAACTCTGCTTTTCGTAGCCATCATTGCCTTGTTCTAAAAGAACTACAGTGGTTAGAACTTCCTCATTTAATTAGTTATCACCAACTAGTACTCACCTATAACATCCTACAGAATCCCCACAAGACTCCAGCCCTGAACCAACTACTGAACCAATACTCAGCAAACCGTCCACTCCGCTCATCCAACAAAACCTTTTTGCGTATAACTCATGCCAACAACACTGCAGGAAGAGCTCTTTTCTCTCATACCACAGCAAAAATGTGGTATAACCTCCCCCAGAATATTTCCTCAGCACCATCTATCTCACTCTTCAAAAAATCACTCAAATCACACCTCTTGCATTCCTGGCTCTGTCCTTGTATCACATAAATGCTTTCCTGCTCTCCTCAAATACTTCCTACCTTCCTCTATACTCTGCTTACTGTCTCTATATTACAGTACTAATAACTCCTCAAAACTGCCATACGGGGCCTTCCTCTGGTCACACTTAAACTTACCTAGCACAAAATATTGTCTATTTATACTGTCTTATGTGATGTCTCTGATGACTGTATTGTTACGATGGAGTCCTTTTGTTAGCTGAAACAAACCACTGTAATCGTGTTCTTCTTGTATGAAATATCTTGTATTGTAAAAAATCCCACTGTACATATTGTTTAATAGTGGAGCTTTTCTCCCCGGGACTCCGCTGTAAATGGACCTTGTTCCAGTCGGACTTTCCCAGTCAACAAATGTAAAATAAAATAAATAAATAAATAAATGCAAACCAAATTCAGTTTATAGAAAGCAAGCTAGTTTATATGGAAGACTGCTTCTGTCAGAATAATTTCATTTTACTGGGCCTGGAGAAGGGAAATGTGCTGTTTTAGAGCATGTGCTAATGGCTGCCCTCGACCTAGATTCTGTCTATCCCATAAAGATATAAAGGGCTCAAGGAACATTGCAAACACCCTACTCACCCAATGAGACTCCGAGGCAGATAATATATAGACTAAAGAGCGAGACAGATAAACTCAGAATTTGATGGCATGCTAAAGAAAGTAAGCACTTCCTCTTGCTGGACTAACAAGTGTGTCTATATAAAGATTATGCCCCAGAGACAGTGAATGCCAAATAAGCCTTCAGAAATGTCAGATCACTGTGTTACCATGAATGAGTGGCTTTCAGGCTGAAATATGGAAAGGGCAAGCAATGAACTTTAAAACCCTACATCTTAATAAATAAAAAAAAAAAAAACATTAGAAGCTCATACCTTCCTGAGTTCTAAACTGTTTCTGGCCACAGTTAACAATGACAAGTAAGAAATAGCTGATGGGCAGTCAAAGAGAATAGTGAAGACAGATACCGACCAGGCAGACAGGAAGTAGCTTGCAAGTGGATGATATGATGGTAAGGAGCAGGCTGGGCATCCTATGTATCCAGGAGACAAGATGGAAGGACAGTGCAGCAGAAGGGCTGTGCAGTAAAATCACTTGATTTGGGATCTAGGGTCTACTACTCAGGAGGAGAATAAGCTGGCATCAGAAGACAGTGAGGGATGTCATTAGAATTAATGACAGACTTATGGCAATCAGACTCCAGCCTAATGATAAGAAAGTATTCATAATCCTATGGTCTACAGCAGGGTTGTGATAGTGAGGAAAAGAGTGCATTTAGACAGCAGTTGCAGAACCTACTAGATAAAGCATGACAACATGAATTGGTGTTGATAATAGGCGAGACATATTGGGACAGACAAAACAGGATATGGGGACAGCCTGAGTTAACATGGAATAAAGAAGGAGAGGCCATTCTAGACTTCTGTCTGATAAGTGGCTTGGTAGTAGCCAACACATGTTTCAGAAAGAGACAGTTACAAGGGCACATACAAGAATGACTAGCATGCAACTTAGGTAGACTTCCTCCTAGTAAGGAAAGGACACTGGGGGTAGCATCAGTGATTGTAAAGTTATCCTCATTGAAACAGTTGGCACACAGCATAAACCACTGGTTTTTACAATCAGCTGCAAGCAGTGATCAGAGAAAGCTCTAAGGTCAACAGAGACCTTGCTGAAAACATTGAAGTTGACTGGAGATAAAGCACAACAGTTCAAGGATTTACTAAGGGCTCTAGCACATCAAGAAGAAGAAGAAATAGATGGAGTTGAAGAAGAGTCAGCACTTCAAAACAGCATGTCTGAGGACTACAGGAAATATATGTGGCTGAGCCAGGTATGGAAATGAGGTATATAAGAAAAGCTGGTGGTTGAATGCAGAAGTTCAGGAAGTCATCAAAAGAAAGAAGGCTTGCAAAAAAAGTGGGAGATAGAAAAGACCAGGCTAGAAAGGAATACTGATTGGCTAACAAAGACACAAAGAAAGAAGTTGCAATGGTAAAGAAGGCATCACAGGCACTCTATCAGTGTCTGGAAAGCAAGTCAGTAGATGGTGCAAAGAAACTATATCAGGTTGCAAGGTAAAGACAGAAAGATAAAAATAGTAGTCAGATACCCATCATAAGGGAAGCCAGAAACAACTTGCTCACCAGTTCTCTGGACATCAAATGCAAATAGAAGAAGTACTTCCAGCAGCTTTTGAATGAAGAAAACTGCACAGAAGCTGTACTGCCCTAGACACAGCCTGCAATGAGAGAAGAGAACGAGTTTGCCACAAAAGTAAGGACAGCACTAAGGAAAACAAAGACAGGTAAAGCAGTAGGCTCAGATTAGGTCACAACAGGTATGACAAAATGCTGAGTGAGATAGGCAAGAAATGGCTCCTGGGGGTACTCATAGCAATGTGGAGAGAAAGGTGTATCACAGATGACTGAAGAATAAGCATACTCATGCCAGTGTAGAAGAACAAAGGGGACATCCGCAACTGTGGGCAATACAGAGACATCAAACTCCTGTCACATTGCATGGAAGTGCTAGAGATGGTGATTGATAAATGAATATACAGAGTAATAGAAAGTATGAAGGGAGATGAACAGTTTGGATTCAGATCAGGATGCAGCACAACTGACCTAATGTTTGCATTGAGACAGATAGTTGAGAAGAGTCTAGAGTTGAGGAAAGAGACCAACTGGGCATCCCTAGACTTGGATAAAGTATATGATAAGGTCCCAAGAAAGCTGTTTTGGGCAGCCTGTCATGGTTCAAAGTCCTAGAAACATTAGTAGAATTTGTGCAAGCTATGTAGAAGGATGCAATGATTCAAACAGTGTTCAGTCTCACAGAGGTGTTCCCAGTGGGAGTGGGTACGTAACATGATTCATCTCTTAACACACTGCTTGTTCATAGTGCTGAAGGACTACATCAGCAAACAGGTTAGGGGGACAGATCAACAAAATTGCTGTATGCAGATGATGTAGCATTACAGGCAGACTCTGAGCAAGAACTTCGGCAAAGGGTAGGTAAATGGAATGCAAAACTGAAGGCACATGGGATGAAACTGAGTACAGATAAGACAATTGTACTTGCAGCAAAAGGTGGAGTTCAAAAGAAGCTAAGACTATAGATAGAAGAGAAAATATTTGAACAGGTTAACAGCTTTAAGTATCTGGGAGGGGTGGTTGAAAAGAAGGGACATTTGAATGGGGAGGCCAAAGTTAGAATCAGAGGGGCTGCAACCAATGGACACAGAGTGTCAGGGGTAGTGTATGACAGATGAATGCCAAAGAAGCTGAAAAGGTGTGACTAATGCTACTGTATGGTACGGAAGCCTAGGAGTAAAAGCAGAGCAGCTTAAGAAGCTAGAGGTGACGGAGATGAAGTGCCTGAGATGGGTGATAGGGTGCACACTGTGGGACAAAGAAATGAGGACATAAGAGTATAAGCCAAAGTAGCTCCATTTACATAAGAAGTCAAAGAGAACAGATTACAGTGGCTCAGGCACACATGCAGAAAATCAGAAGACAATCTGGTGAAAAAAGATTTGGGACAGTCAGGAAGAAGACAAGAGGAAACAAGGGTGTCCAGTAAAGAGCTGGATGGATTGTGTGAAAGGAGACCTGCGACAGACAGACTTGAGTGTCAAAGAAGGCAGGAGAGTGACATTGAGTAGAGATAGAAAGAGATGGCGACAGTTGACCTGACACCCTGGCAACATGTAAAAAATGGGAAAAAGGAGGTTGTTAATGACGGTGATGATGAAAAACAGACAAATGATGGTGGAATAAAAACTGCTACTACAGAGGACTTTGTGATAGAATGGACTGGGGATGTCAGATGGCCATTGATAGGACCATAAATAGGCCTGGATCAGGCCCTCCACAGGTCAAACACAGAGAAGGGGTTAAATAAGGTTAAGCCTTGGTATGCTGGCTTACCACATCTACTATATTGCATGACAGAGTTGTCCTGTATGAACACTTAGTCTTGTGTGAGACAAGTTTTCTGAAGTTTTCCAAGAAGGACCAGACATTAATAGTGCCTGTGTATAAGTATTATTTCTTAGGTCTCAAAGTGGTTGGAGCTACAGTGTTGTATTACTTGCTGTCTATTGTTTATTGTGTTTTCTTGTTAATTGATTTGTTGAACTATACTTAGATTTTCATACCTCCACAGCTCAGTGATGTTATGGAGCAGAGTTCATTAACTTTGATTCTCTGGAATGTTTACTTTTTCTTCCGTTAATGTTATGGGTTTATCTTCCACTCTCAAATGTAAGGTGCTGAAAGACTGGATTGTTAAAAGGAAAATAGCTCTTATTTGTTTAAAGGAATACAAAATTGCAAAAAAGACATGGCAAGATTCTTAGGGGGTTTTGAGAGGGACTGTCTCCGCAAAGCCTAAATACATCAGTCAAGGCAGGAGTATATATTAGCATTAGGGTAAGCTTAGGGTGGAAAGTCCTTCATAAATATAAGGACTATGAGGTTTATTGAATAGTGGAAGTGTTTTGAACATTGAAGGGGTTGTTTACCATTGGTTCAATATATGGACCCAATGCAGATCAATCAGAATTTTTTTCAGATTTTTTTTTTTTGGTTAGGTTATGGCAGCTGGGGAAGTCTCCCACACCATAATAACTGGAGGTGATTTCAATGGCACCCCTAAGTGTGTAATGGATAGGACCACACCTCTAGCAGAAAGGCACATTAAAACTCAGGCAGTAATTAAGGAAAGCGGTGCCCAGGGGTGATTAGTGGGTGGCTAGTGACTGCATAACCCCAGCAAACAGATATTTATATTAATTACACCAGACAGCCACTCTATTAGCCATATCAATTTTTTTTTATTCACAAGAGTGGTTATTACCAGAGTGCCTCTTACAGATCATGAGATGGGGACAATGGAGATATCAAGATTGGGTAAAATGAAGTTGCTTGTACAATGAATTGTGGACATCTTAATACTAAATTATAAGGACATCAAGGCACACAGTAATATGGCCAAATGTCAAGAAAGTAACAGCCCAGGTTTGTTGCCCCTTATAATATGGTGGGAATCAGTAAAGACGGAGCTCAATGAGATGTGTAAGTGAGACAAATCTAGGCTCTTTTCTAAATGAGATGAGAAGGTTAGATAGTTAGAGAGACAGGTTGAAACAGCTTGGGAAGACTGCAGGATCAACAAGTTTAGGGACCTCTGCAAACTCTGCAATTATAAAGAAGCCATGAAAGCACTTAATGTCATTCCAAGGACAGAAATAGCTTTTATTTGGAGAGGGCTTCCCTTTGTTCCTTAGCACAGCAAAATACGCTGGGTTCACGTGTGATGCAAAACCTGCGGTGCAGAATAAGGCACATATATATCATGACAATTCACTCCTTCCCCTGTGATAAGCCAGTTTGCCATAGCAATGAGATTAATGCAGCCTTCAAGAACTATTACAAAACCCTTTATGTCCAGTTGAATAGTACTTCAGAGATAGGTAGTGAAGTCACCAGCCAATTTCAGTATATAGACTGGGGCAAGCTCCCTGAAGTGGATTTTGAAAGACGCAAGAAGCTGATAACTGTAAAGGAGGTAGAGGAGGCCATATTCTACTCACCCAGATGAAAAGTCCCTGGCCCAGATGGCCTCAAATACATAGCTATATGTTTTATTGAAAGATTTAGTTGCTCCAGGGTTGGTAGAAATGTTTGCAGAATTTCAATTGTGGGAATGGATACAACCTATATTCCCATGTGTCAGTCATCACTGTACTTTCCAAGCCAGGTAAATACCCATCTATGGCAAGCAATTACAGAGCCATCTCTCTCTTTTAAGTTTACTTGTTAAACTATATGCAAAGGTGTTGGCAAAGAGGATCAGGAGAAATATCCCTAAGCTAACTTTTCCCTTTCAGACAGGATTTGTTAAAGGCAGAAGTAGAAATTACCCCTTAGGGACATTACAGCTGTAATGCAAGGCCTGAAAAATACACCTGAACCCATGACTGCTGTCTGAATCATTGAACTCAATACATTGGGACCACTTGTTGAAAGAAATCAAGGATGAAGGGATCCCCCACATAAATGATAAGGGTGATTTAGGCTCTATACCAGGGATCAAACAAACTATAAACCAAAACTGCTGTTTGTATTAGAACCAAAAAGAGAACCAAGTAAAAACAAAATCACGATCCTAAAGTGTCACAAACACTACAAGCTCCACACTAGAAATCATGTATAATAAAATGGAATTTATTTTAGAAATTAGGTTAAGTGCTTTTGTCCATTACAAAACAAAACTGGAACTTCTTCAGAACAAAGTACAAAATTCAATCGAGTCTCTATATATAACAGACAATTAACACCAATAAACAATAACAATAAATTTCCATTTAAAAATTGTATTGTATGTAAACGTTCTTAAAAAGGACCACAAAGGAATCCATTAAGATAAAAATGTGTACTTCTAAATATAAAATAAGTAAAAAAAAATTGAAAAAAACTCCCAATGTATATTAAACATTTTAGAGGGGCAAATCTCTCCTTTTCATTATGGGTAACAATGAAAAACAATCATTAAGACCCGGTATAGCAGTTGCATTCAACTTAATGATTCAGTACATCTACCTTAATTCTATTTGTAATTCCCACCACCCACCCTTTGAAATCTTTGAACTCTTTGGCACAATTTCCAAGATCTCAATTTTAAATTTTGTGAAACCCTGGCATACTAGGGTGTGTTTGTAAAGGGCATTGCTCAAATTACCCTTTTTAATAGTGTACGAACATTCATAAATTCTAGATCTCAGTTTTGTTTCTGTTTTCCCACATAGTAATTTCCACAACTTTGACATGCAGATATATAAATCACACTCTTAGTGTTGCAGTTGCACCTTTTCAACCTAATATTGTGTGTACTTCCTGTTAAATTTATAACATCCACATCCAGGATATAGGGGCATTTCTTCAACTGCCACATTTTTTGTGCTTCTAATGGTTATGGGGGTGTAATTATGTATTCAAACCAAAATTTTAGGTTCCTATTACAAATAGAATTAAACGAGATGTACTGGATCATTAAGCTGACTCCTGCTCAATGGATTTTATTGTTACTGCTTAACTGCCATTTCAGTACTGACTCAAATGATATTTTTTCTCTAGTAATAGTAATAGTCCTTATTACATGTTTTCTGTGTTGTGGCAATGTTGTCTTAATAAAGTTTTGCTAAAAAAATATAGCACTTATGTAAAAATAATGTCCACGTTAATTTATTTTAACTTTACTACACATGAACACACAGCAGCCATCAGCATTAAGGAATACACAATCCTAGAAAGCCACCAACTTCCCATGATAGTTACCTTCTAGGCATACCTCTCAACTGTCCAGAGTTTTGCCTCATAATTTTGGTCTGCATCTCATAACATTTGTGGTTTTCTGGCAAATATCTGAGGATTGAAGTTACTAAATAACGAAATGAGTTTCAGACTTAGGGCCAGATTCAGGAAGGCTTACACGGAGTTCAAGAGTAGTGTAAGCCTCCGTGTAAGCCTCCCGATTCAGGTACAGCCCAAACCTCCGTGTAAGAGACAGCTAACACGTCTCTTACACGGACTGGGTGTGGAAATGCTCAATACCTCATTTGCAGCTCAAAGATATGCAAATGAGGTATTTGAGCGATCCACGAAGCTGAAACCAGTCCGTGTAACGGACGTGTTAGCTGCAGAAATGTACTCAGCTGACAACTGAGTACATTTCTGCAAAATCTAAAACGGAGCTATGTCAGCTCCAAATAAAGGGTGCATATGTTTCATTAAGCATGCCAATGGCCAAATATGTGGCCATTGGCATGAAAAAGTGTTGCAAAAATATGTTATATAACTTTTTTTTTTTCGTGGGATTATGATGTTTAACTGCAGCGCACACCCGCGCAAACGGGGTGCACTACCTAAAACTGAAAACCGAAGCTTATAAGCCCACAATTGTGGGATTTATGTATTACATGGAATGCCAATGGAGGGACTTGCAGATCAAAAACAATATGGCCTCCGTTTAGTGGTTGTCAAGGGGGGGAAGCTCCGTGTAAGACATGTAACTAAGCATTACTAGGCAATCCTATGTAAATGAGGGTTACAATACTGAATCACACTGCCACATAGGTAATGAGCACTTTCTGAGTAGTGTAAAAGTTAGAGAAGGGGGAGGAACAGAGTAAGAGGTAGGTGACATCACGGGGGGAAGGATAGAAACAAATGTACCAGATTGGAGGGCAATGTAAGGTGACAGATGACAGACAGACATCAGGGAGGGAGGTGTGTCCCAACAGAACACTAGGAAAGTCAAGAAATTGAAGGTTTACGCTATCCCTACACTCAAAGTTTCTTGATATACGTGCATGCGCGCGTGTGCGCGCATGTAAGGCAGGTTCAACATGTGGGAGCGTGTTGCAAACCATTTACAATGGTTTGCGCGGGCGTGCACGTGTTTAAGGCAGTGTGCGCATGTTTTAACATGAATCAGCCACGTTCACACCATGTAAGGATGTGTGCGCGCGTTTAACACCGTGTAAGGATGTGTGCGTGCGTTTAAGTAACTGTGAGCATGCTTAAGCTGGTGTGCACATTGCTCCCCCTGAGGAAACAGAGAGGAAACAGGAAACAACCAAAATACAGGGAAACTGCCAGAGGATACTGCTGGAGTTAATTTCTGGAAACAATTGGAAGCAGGCAATAACACAGGCAGACTAGAAGCCCAACCCAGCACTTAAAACACTGCAAAGAGCAGTGCAGGCTGTTTCTCAGAAGAGATACTGCAAGAAAGTAAGCTATCAGAATTGAAAACTGAAAAAAGCTGAACTCAGAGCAGAAATGCTAGGGGCTGCCATAGCTGTTATAATCAGGCATAGACAAATTGCTGAGGGTGGTGACAATGCAGATGCTGACAGACAACCCAGAGTGAGGAGAAGGAGAAGAGTATACAGGCCCAGGGTCACCTACCATGGGTTACATGAGCTGGAGATTGTAGAGTGCTACAGAGTGGACAGAGACCTTCTGCAGCAGATTGTTGAGCTGTGCAGGCCACATCTCACACACAGAACCAACAGAGGGGAACCCATCCCAGTGGAAACCAAGGTATGTGTTGGCCTAAGAATACTAGCAACAGGTACCTTCCAGAGACCAACTGGTGATATGATGGGGATATCACAGGCATCAGCCTCCAGGGTACTGCACCAGTTCCTGGATGCCATGTCAGCACATGTCGGTGATCATATATATGTCCCTAATGACCATGAGGTTGTGGCCAGCAATATGCGTCTCTTCCAGCAAATAGCGGGATACCCTGAGGTGCTGGGTGCAATAGACTGCACGCACATATGCATCAAAGCACCAGCTGGTGAGGGGGATAGAGCCTACATTAACCACAAGGGATACCCCTCCATCAACTGCCAGGTCGTGTGTGATGCCCAGGGCATAATAATGAATGTGTGTGCTGGCTGCCCTGGGAGCTACCACGATTCCCACATCTGGCATCTGATGCAGCTGTACCAATCATTTGCCAGTGGGGACTTCCCATACAGACACCTAGTGGGGGATGCAGGTTATGCACTTGAGCCGTGGCTGATGACACCCATTAGAAATGCACACACACCTGAACAGGAACGCCATAATGAGGCACACGCACAAACACGTAATGTCATAGAGCGTGTGTTTGGGCTGCTCAAGTCATGGTTCCGGTGTCTGGACACATCTGGTGGAGCCTTGCAGTACACACCAACTACATGTACCCAAATGGTCATGATATGTGCTATGCTACATAATATGATCCTGCGGAAACAGCTGCAGCAGGACCAGCACAGGGCTGGGCCTAACATCCCCCCACCATTGCCAAGGCCACCACAGGCAGAGGGTGACTCGGAGGAGGAACAACCTGACCTTGTCCCAGTAGGCAGAAGGAGGCGTGCCCAGTATGCCCTGGCCTTGGCAAAGAGGCACCGCATAGCACATACACTTGGTCAGTAGGAACACTGGGACTGATACCCGCTCTGACTCACTCATATAGTAACAGGGATGCCTAACATGACACAACCTCCTTCCAAACATGTACAGGGAGTGTAGTATGTGCATCCGACAGAGGCAGCCCTGCAGCACCACCTGAGGCATGAATGCCATGTATTAAGTAATGTAATACCATGTACCATATGCACACCTGAGGACCCGACTAACATCCACCCTCACCAATCATAAACCACAAAAAACACAAACCTACCTCCTCATAGGTACCACAAGGGATAGGAACCTAGATGTAATGCTACCCAATGCCAGAAGTATAAATGCGTGCAGTGTAAATGCACACAGTATAGAGAATGTAGATATCCGTGCTGTAATAGAAAACAGGGTCAAAGCCCACATCAGCACCCTGACACTACTAGGTCACACCTCATACAGTGATGTACATGTGCAAAAACATGGAACAAGCTACAAAATGAGGGTGACTAGCAATAAATGGCATGGCTAACCACACACCCATGTTGGTACCACAACAAGAAGCAACATGGATTACCCATGGTCAAATACCAATGGCTAAAACTGACTACTACTATATAGCCTGCTGCAGACCACTGTCCTAATAGCAGGAACTGCCCCAGGCCTACTCTGGCAACGTGAGTGTCAAATGAAATATTACTGTCAACCCGGGTGCCCAGGTCCCTGATAACCTCTTCTGTGCTTAGACGATTGCCACCTAGATGGGAAATAGGGGTAACCCTGTTGTTCCTGAAGGGTATGAATATGCATTGTTTAGTGTTTAACATAAGGCCATGGCTCTGGCACCAGTTATCCGTGTCTATGAGACCCTTCTGAAGGATGTCTGTGTCAGATGGGTTTCCAACTATGGTTCCCAGTTTGCAGTCATCTTCAAACTTTGTCAGCCATAATCCTCCTGTGTTTGCTTGTACTTCTAAAAAGTAGATGCTGAACAAAAGTGGGCCCAGGACTGAGCCCTGTGGGACACCACTTGTGACAGTTTTGGAGTGTGACATGGCACCAGCAACTTTGACCCTGTGTGTTCTGTCACTTAGCCAGTTTGCAACCCATCCTGTGATGTATGGGTTCACATTTAAGCTAGTGATGTTTTCAATGATACCCGAGTGGGGTATTGTGTCGAAAGCCTTTGTCAGGTCAAGGTAGGCTGTGTGGACTGCCTTGCCCATGTCAATGGCCTGGGTGACTGTCTTGAAAAAGTCAACCAAGTTTAAAAGGCATGATCTGCCCGTGACAAAGCCAAACTGGGTTGGATCCAACATCTGCAAGTCCCCTATGTCTTCATTTATTATTCTCATTAGGATCCTCTCCATAGCTTAGCAGACCAGGCTTGTCAAGCTGATGGGATGGTAGTTTCCGGGGTTGGTGGAGGCACCTCCTTTGTGAAGAGTGGGTCCACCATTGCTGTATGCCACTCCTTGGGCACATATCCTGAGGTGAGGCTAAGATTAAACAGCTGCCCTAACTGAGGGTTTAATTCCTCATTGAATTCATGGAGCACACAACCGGGGACACCATCTGGTCCCATGGATAAAGTGTTTTTCGCCTTGGATAGAGCAGTTCTCACCCCAGCATTTGAGATGTTTGGGGGTCTACAATCCTCTGGTATAGATACCCCTCCAGTTGGGGGGGAGGGGGGGGATCCGCCCTGAACCTGTCAGTCAGTATGTTGGCAATGTCTGTAGGTTCAGTGATATTTACATCATTCCGAACTAATTCTGAGCATATCTGGGAGTTCCCTCCCAGGTGTCAAACATAGGTAAAAAAGGCCTCATGATTGTCCCTTGAGTCCTGAGCGGGTTTACTCTCAAAATTTGCCTTGGATGATTGTATGGGGGAACCCAGTGTTTTACTCATAATGAGCAGGGGTGTCTTCCCTTCTACGGATTTCGCTCTATCTTGTAGTAGCTCCTTCCTTTTGTTGTAGAGCTTGTTTATGGCTGGGGTCCACCAGACTGGATGCTTGCCTGTGGTACAAAGAGTCTTTGTTTTGTTTGGGATTGCCTGATCCATGCAGTCCTGGAGGTACTGGTAGAAGGCATTTGTAAGTGATACAGTGGCTTGGGTAATGGTGTCCGCTGGCTTGGGGGCCTTGAAAGAGACCACACCAGTCTTTAGAAGTGTGAAGTCGGCTTTTGAGAAGGTCTTCACTGTTTGTTTTTCTATCTGGGGTGGGGGTGGGATGTGGACTCCCACTGAGATTAGTTCATGATCTGATCTCACCAATGATGGGTATACTTCTGGTGTTGAACAGTGTGACCCCATGTTCGTGATGATGAGTTCTAGTATGTTGTCTCCACTTGTGGGGATGGTGACTAGTTGTTCCATGGCATTTGAGTGTATGAACTCTTGGAACCTTTGGGTTAGAGTGTTGGGGCTTGAGTAGTGATCCCAGTCTATATTTGGATAGTTGGAATCACCCAGTATGATGGTGTTCGGAGATACATTTATCCTCTCCAGTGTTTTCAGGACAGCTGTGTGAGGTACCTGAGTTTGAGAGGGTGGCATGTAACATGCTACAAACTGCAGAGCAGTCTTGCCTATGGTTACTTGCACCTGGTTGGTCTCCGATGCATCGTGTGTTGCCACCAACCTTGAGGTGAGGGTGTCCTTGATGAATATGGACACCCACCCTCCTTTCTTGGTGTTGTCCGGATTTTGGGGCCGGAACGCATGATATGAGGTAACACCCGATAGTGCCGGGGTGCTGTCAGAAGCCGTGAACCAGGTTTCAGGCACAGCACAGACATCAATGTTCTACATACTGAGAAGGGCATCGAGTGTGTGCATCTTGAGGTTGAGACTTCTGGCATTGAGCAGCATTACCCTTAGTGTTTTTCCTTTTCTGTGTTCTAGGGTGGTAGGTGTAGAATCTGATTCTTGCATAAAAAAGGCAAAATGGGGGTGGCAAGAGCCTCAGCCAAAATCCGGAAGCCCAGGGGTGACAGGTGCAAGCCGTCCCTTGCAAATCAGCGTGGGCTGTCCAGCATGTCATCCCAGGCAGACAGACATTGGACCCCCTTTGAATGACACCATAGTTTAAGCAAATTATTACAGCTGATCATCTTGTCTCTGTTTATGTGGCATTATACTTGGTGAAGGTAGGATACTGCTCAAGGTCAGGGTCATACCTGCCTGGCCTACATAATCAGAGAGATCCTCTATGTCTCTTTTCATGTAGTCCAGAGAGGTACATCTCAGGTCGTTCACACCAGCATGGATAATGACTGAGTCAGACTTGTACTTGCAGTTGAGTGACCTGAGTGCTTGCATTATGTGGTGGATTCCAGTGCCCGATAGGCAGCTTACTGTGACCTCCTCCGTACTCGATCTGGTGAGCGGACGTCAGTGTGTCTGACTATGGAGTCACCTATGACAAGTGTGTCTGGCATTGTGTTTGGCCTTAAGGGCTGTGACTGTTTGGCACACTGACTCTGTGGTCTATGTGTTGCATGTGCTGTGCCCTGTGGAGGCAGTTGTGTGGGTGTCTGCTGTGGTGGCCTGCTGTTTTGGTAGAATTCTGATCAGAGCCTCCGAGTATGTCTTTGTGTGTCTATGTGTATGATTTTAAGTTGTGATAGTGCTATGTGAGACTGGGTTTGTGGTGTGTGTGGTTACCTTCACCTTCTCTCTGGTCTTGCTAGTTCTATGTTGAGAGAGCTCAGCCTCCACTTTGGCTATATAGTTGCATCTCTCACATGTATGTGTGTTTTATGGGAGAAGGAGAGGGTTGTCAGTGTACATGAGGCAATTGTAACATTGCCTCAATATTCCCAGGTTCACCAGCTGAGCAGGAGAGGACACTAGCAACTGATCCCTAGACATGCTAGAAGGAATAGACAAAACAATGTTGGAATACAGGGAGATATCAAGCCCCCCAAACCACATCATAGTGCTTGACTGACAATACCTACACATACACCATAGTTTCATAGTGTCATAGTTTACTACTAGGCTATCTGCCCTAGTGCATGTATAAGCCTAGCCATAGTGATGTGGCTATTGCCACCCCTTATAGTGGTAATAAGTGTACAGAATAGATTCCGAATATTGTGCCTCTGACTTAGTAGTGACACATTATGACCCCCTTATGTAATTGAATAACATGACTGTGCCTCTGTCTCATATGCAGTTGTCCAGATGTCTCTTGAAGAGAGTCAGTGAGGGACTCTGTCTAACATGAACTGGGATACTCTGCTAGAGTGTGAGATGCCTCTGAGTTATGACTCTGTCCCTCCAGCATGTCCTATACATGTATGTGCTGAGGTTCAAATCTTCAGCTCTCATGGTTCTGGTGGATTTGGTTGCTTGCAGTGGAGCATGTCCACCAAATCCTGATTGGACATGGTCTTGTATGTCAGGCATAGGTCACCTGTAAGTATGCGGTATGACACTGAATAAAGCTGGATTTCCTCTATTCTGGAAGCATATGACATGTGTTGTAGACCCCTGATCTTTATGTTAAGGTACTTTTGGGGTCCCTCCAGCTGTTGCAAGTGCTGGGTGAGGTGCATACCAAATGGGGCTTTGTATTCAATCATGGGCCTGATAAGGGAGAAGTATAGTGGTACAATGACCTCCTATGATCTGGATGGAAAACCCTCCATGATAAGGTGGGCAAGATAGAAAGTCTTTCTAACCACTTTGGCAACATGGGTGTCAAACGAGATGTCACTATCTACATGTGTCCCCAGGTGTCTGATTTGTTTTCTGTGCTCAGTGGGTTGCTGTCTATGTATTGATCTATGGGTACTTTGTTCCTCCCAAAGGGGATGACTACACATCAGTTGCATTCAGTTTCAGGCCATGAGTCTGGCACCAGCTATCCATCTTTGTGACGGCATTCTGTAGGATGTGTGTGCCGGCTGATGTATTCACTATGGTGCCTAGGTTGCAGTCATCTGCAAACTTTGTCAGCCACAACCCTCCTATGTTTGCTTTCACATCTGAAAAGTAAGTACCAATTAAGAGGGGTCCCAGGACACATCCTTGTGGGACACCACCTGTGACTGGCTTTGAATCTGACAAGGCACCTGCAATGTTGACTTTATGGGTTCTGTTTCTTAGCCATTTTGCAACCTATACTGTGACATATGGTGTTATATGTCAGCTGTTGAGCTTGTCTATGATGCCTGAGTGGGGTATTGTGTCACAGGCCTTAGCCAAGTGCAGGTAGGCTGTGTGGACTGCGTAGCCCTCAGCGATGGCCCTACTGACAGTTTCATAGTAGTCAACTAGGTGCAAAAGGCAGGATCTGCCCTGTACAAAGCTGAACTGGGTGGGAACAAGGGTCCGTAGGTCAGCAATGTGTCTGTGTAAGAGCTCCATAATGACTCTTCCCATAGCTTTGCAGACAAGGCTGGTTAAGCTTGTGTGGTGGTAGTTGCCATGGTCTGTGGCGGCATCTCCTTTGTGGAGTGGGACCACTGTTGCCGTACGCCAGTGTTCAGTTACATATCCTGTAACAAGGCTAAGGTTAAATAGCATTTGTATATATGGGTCCAGCTCCTTCTGGAGTTCACATAGCATGCAACCGGGAATACCATCAGGTCCCATTGATGCTGTGTACTTGTCTTTGCTGAGTGCGGCTCTCACATGGACATCCAAGATGACAGTGAGGTTACATACAACTGTGATAACTATCTTCTTTTGGGGGGTGAGGGAGGGGGTAAATTGCACTGAAACTGTCTGCCGGAATGTTGCCAATATCTGTCAGGTCACTGGAATATATGTTGTTGTGTACCAACTCTGAGCATATCTGAGGGTTCCCAACCAGGTGTCTGACATAACTGAAGAAAGCAGTGTGGTTACCTTCATTGTCTTTGGTGATTTATGTCCCCAAGTTGACCTTGCATGTCTTTATGAGATAATGTAGCTATCTACTAGTGCTGATCACAGCTGTCTTCCCTTTTGGAGATGTAGCTCTGTCTTGCATTAGTATCCCTCATCTATTATACAGTTTGTTTATGGCTGGGGTCCACCAGACAGGCCACTTTCCCTTTGTGGAGAGGGTCTTGTTTTTATTTGTGATTGCATGGTCCATGCTTTCTGACATCTAGCTAAGGGGAGGTCATTGTGGTTCTGCAGTTATCTTTCATCAGCATTAAAAATGACCACAACAGCACCTGTGGGGTGTACCTCAGCAGACACATCCAGCAACTGTAAAGTCCACAACAGTACCTCACCAGGAGTATGAAAGAGCTGGAACACATGTATTGTGTCGCCTGATTAAACAGAGTGCAGCTCCACACACTGCCATGCTGTTCACCCAGACACAAGCTGTGCCTGATGTAGAAAGCCATGTCCAAGCTGGAATCAATGCACATGCTGCACCTTGTACAATCTGAATGGCAGGGAGCTATGCTCATGAGGGACCTGAACCCCAACACTGACATACATAGGACAAGCTGTACTGCATTATCCATAACACAGAAGCCACCCCCACGCATGAGTAAACTACCAGTACAGGTTATCCATAGAGTCACTCGTTGATTCCCCTCAACAGGAATCCTAATGAGTGGATGGGAGATGGTAGGTTTACCCTGGGTATCAATGTTATGTCACAGGTAGACAGAGACACAGTATACTAAACAAGACATATGTCATGGCAAACTACACTTACAATGTGTTGATGGACAAACACACTCTCCGACTAGCATTACAAATGGCCTAGGGCACATCGATAGTGTTTGCCAATGTACACCCATGTTGTGGAATACACTACTGATGTTGGATGAGGCTGTTGTAAGTAGTTCACATCTGAACATAATGCAACATGGTCAGATAGGTGCATAGGTACATAGGTTTATACTAGGCTATCTTCCCTAAGGCAGGTATAAGCCTAGCCCAGAGTTTGTTGGCGTACACCACCCCTTATATGGAAACAGTACTGTGCCCATTATTTTGTCGTGCCTCTCTCCAGCAGTGACACAGTGACGATCCCCGGGGTAAACGTATGACCTCCCATCCACAGGTCAAGATACCTCTTGAACAGAGCCAGCAAGGTGCTCTGCCTCACATGGACCGGGATTGTATTCCACAGCATAGGGAGTCTCCGAGTGATAACTCCATCCCTCCAACATGTCCAACGCACATCCATGCTAAGGTGTAAGTCACTTGCACTAGTGGGTCAGGTGGATCTGCCGATTCTGAGGTGGAGCATGTCCATTAATTCCTGTTTGGACATGGCCTTGCATGTCAGGCACATGTCACCTCTAAGCAGACGGTATGTGACTGAATAGAGCGGGAGTGTCTTCAATCTGGCAGCATATGACAGATGTTGGGGTTCCTTTATCCTCTTGGTGGGGGACATTCAGGGTCTCTCCAATTGCTGCAGATGTTGTGTGAGATACATCCAGAATAGGGCATTGTACTCGATCACCGGTCTGATAAGTGAAGAGTACAGGGGAACAATGACCCACTAGATCTGGATGTGAATCCCTTCCTGATCAGGTGGGCAATGTAGAAGGTCTTTCTAGCCACTTTAGCAACGTGAGTGTCAGAAGAACGGCGACTGTCAACCTGTGTCCCCAGGTCCATGATAACCTCCTCTGTGCTTAGAGGATTGCCACCTATATGGTAGCTTGGGGTTACCTTGCTTTTCCCGAAGGGTATGTCTACACATGTTGTGCAATTTGACTTCAGGCCATGGCTGTGGCACCAGCTATCAGTTTCCGTGAGTCCTTTCTGAAGGATATCCGTGTCTGATGCACTGTCCACTATGGCGCCCAGTGTGCAGTCATCTGCAAACTTTGTCAGCCAAAGTCCTCCCATGTTGGCCTGTACTTCTGAGAAGTACATGACAAACAATAGGGGGCCAAGGACTGAGCCCTGTGTGACACCACTTGTGACCAGCCTGGAGTCTAACATAGTGCCAGCAACTCTAACCCTGTGGGTCCCGTCCTTAAGCCAGTTTGCAACCCATCTTGTGACATATGGGTTTACATTTCAGTTGGTAGGGTTTTCTACAGTACCTGAGTGGGGTATTGTGTTGAAAGTGTTTGCAAGGCCAAGGTAGGCTGTATGGACTGCCTTTCCCTCAACAATGGCCTAAGTGACCGTTTTGAAGATGTCAACCGAGTACAAAAGGCATGATCTGCCCTTGACCAAGCCAAACTGGGATGGGTACAATGTCTGCATGTCCCCTATATCTTTGTTTATGAGCTCAATTATGATCCTCTCCATAGCTTTGCAGACTAGACTTGTTAAGCTTATGGGGCAGTAATTACCAGGGTCCGTAGAGGCACCACCTTTGTGCAGATGTGCACAACTGGACCCTAACCAGGCTGTTGTGCACACTATGGAAATGTAAAGCAGTGATAGGACTAAAGCCCAGGATACTGACCACCACAGTGAAAGTACTGAACCACTACACTATACAGTACTACAGTGTTAGGTCAGTATGAACGGATGTTGACAATTGTGTGCAAAGTATCCCATGCAAAACCTGCAGGCACAGTATACTCCCTGTTGTGTTCACACAAAAAGCATTTGGACAGTAACTACACAACATGGCACAGAACACACAACCATAAACTGGAGGTATTTGTTGAAGGTCACACTCATCCACAAATGTGATGGGCTGCAGAGTTCAACACATGGAAAGTCCACACTGGGCATGCTCACACACTTAGATAAATGAGACATCTTTCACACAACATGCCATGGGAAGACTGAACTGGGCATGCTCACACACTTAGTCCAAATGTTACTCCTAGCAACTGTGAAAACACACCAGAGGATGCTCATTCCCCTTTCTAGACACTGATCATGTCAGCACCCTATAAGTATATCAGGAGAAAAAGAATCTCCCGGTAATCCGAATAGCACACTCTGCTAATGCATCTGTCTGTAGTGTCATAACATAGTTAGGTAGGGGTTTGAATCCAGCAAGTGTGTGTGAAGGGGGGGTAAGTGAGTATGAAAGGAGCATCCCTTTTGGCAACTGGGAAAACACACCACAGGATGCTCATTCCACTTTCTAAACTCTGATGATGTCAGCACCCTATAAGTATATCAGGGGAAAGGAAATCTTCCAAAAATGCGAATAGCGCGCTGCGCTAATGTGTCCGTTTCTAGTGTCATAACATAGTCAGGTAGGGGTTTGAATCCAACAAGAGGCAAGTGTGTGTGAAGGGGGTAAGTGTGTATGAAAAGAACATCCCTTTTGGCAACTGGGAAAACACACCAAAGGACGCTCATTCCACTTTCTAAACTCTGATGATGTCAGCACCCTATAAGTATATCAGGGGAAAAGAAATCTCCCAGTAATGCGAATAGCGCGCTCTGCTAAGGTGTCCATTTCTAGTGTCATAACATAGTTCGGTAGGGATTTGAATCCAGCAAGAGGTAAGTGTGTGTGAAGGGGGGTAAGTGTGTATGAAAGGAACATCCCTTTTGGCAACTGGCACACCACAGGATGCTCATTCCACTTTCTAAACTCTGATGATGTCAGCACCCTATAAGTATATCAGGGGAAAAAAAATCTCCCAGTAATGCAAATAGCATGCTCTGCTAATGCGTCCGTCTGTAGTGTTATAACATAGATAGGTAGGGGTTTGAATCCAGCAAGTGCGTGTGAAGGGGGGTAAGTGTGTGTGTAACTGTGTATGCAAAGAACATCCCTTTTGGCAACTGAGAAAACACACCACAGGATGCTCATTCCACTTTCTAAACTCTGATGATGTCAGCACCCTATAAGTATATCAGGGGAAAGGAAATCTCCCAATAATGTGAATAGCGCGCTCCGCTAATGCGTCTGTCTCTAGTGTCATAACACAGTTAGATAGGGGTTTGAATCCAGCAAGAAGCAAGTGTGTATGAAGGGGGGTAAGTGTGTGTGTATGAAAGGAACCCCCCTTTTGGCAACTGGGAAAACACACCACAGGATGCTCATTCCACTTTCTAAACTCTGATGATGTCAGCACCCTATAAGTATATCAGGGGAAAGGCAATCTCCCACTAATGCAAATTGTGCGGTCTGCTAATGCGTCCATCTCTAGTGTCATAACATAGTTAAGTAGGGGTTTGAATCCAGCAAGTGTGTGTGTGAAGGGGGGGTAAGTGTGTATGACTGAAATATCCCTTTTGGCAACTGGGAAAACACACTACAGGATGCACATACCCCTTTCTAAATGATATCACAATTATTTACGGCTTTTGATTACAGACATGCCACGTGTGTTTTGCCCACACAGAATGCCCATGTGTGCGGGTTGTCCCTCACAATAATGCATGACATTGATTAAACCAGTTATGGCAATGCACACATGATGTATGCGTGTGCCAAATACACATATGTACCTGTGACCTTCAATAGTTACCATGTGTGATGCCTGCCACATGTGAATACATGGTATTTGCACAGGGTAACATTATGACTGTGGTCTTCTGTGCAGGTGCTGCATGTGGGATGTGTATATACAGTGTGAGATGTAGATGCTATCAGCCTAGTAGTGAGGGATACACACCTGGTCTGAGGCATATAGTCTACCTGTTGTTGATGAACAGGTGCTGCATGTTTTCACCTGTTGTGGGAGTGGTAAGACGTTACTCCATTGCAATGCAGTGACCGCATGCTAAGAACCGTTCAGCTAGGGTGTTGTAGCTACAGTAATTCAGTAGTAGGTAATATCAGTACACCCTCACTCCCCACTGGACCTTGTTTTCAATTATTACGGAATTCACAATAGTAGTCTAGCATGTCCAAAGGTCAGTTGTCAGTCTCCTCCCCAGTCCAGCTGGTGAGTGTGGTAATCCAGAGACAATGTTAGAACAGCTGCATGTACACAGACAACCCCCTCCTCCTAACAACAAATTCGAACTCATGTGAGTGACGCAACCATATACCAAACTGGAGGCTAGGCTCTCTCTACTCAATACTGCCATAACCAGTCAGGTGGTGAAGGAAACCACACTCACTACACTTCCAGTCTCACATAGACCTACCACGACAGCAGAACTAACACATGATCACACATGAACATACTCGTAGGCTCAGACTACAGGTCTGCCTATGCAGCAT
The DNA here is from genome assembly GCF_019279795.1 of Protopterus annectens. Taxonomy (NCBI): domain Eukaryota; kingdom Metazoa; phylum Chordata; order Ceratodontiformes; family Protopteridae; genus Protopterus; species Protopterus annectens. The sequence goes on from NC_056728.1 coordinate 1,056,303,324, forward strand.
AGACCTCCTAAGCAGACACTCAAGCAACCACTACCACGGAAACAAACACGTGCAACACATATCACACAAAGCCAATGTGCTGAACACTCACAGCCATTAACAGTAAACAACACACCTCATACACTTGTACTAGGTGCCTCTATCATCAGGCACACTGACATCACGTTCACCAGGCTTAACGAGGTGAGGGTCACAGTGTGCAGCCTGTCAGGCACTATGACCCGCCACATAACACAAACACTCAAGTAACCCCAAGGCAAGTACAGGTATGACTCAGTCAATGTCCATGCTGGTGTGAATGACCTGACACATACCTCCCTGGACTACATGACATGAGACAGTACAGAGCTCTCTGAGCACGTAGCCCAAGACAGTTTGATCCTGACCTTGAGTAGCATCTTACCCTCACCAAGAACGATGCCACAATATCAAGGCACGATGATCCCTTCCAACAATTGACTGACATACTGGTGTCATTCACAGGTGTGCCAATGCCTGTCATCTTGGGGTGGTATGCTTTGCTAGGGACAGCTTGCACCTGTCACCCCTGGCCTATTGGATTTTGGCGGAGGCTCTTGCTATACCCATAGTGCCTGTATTAGGCAAGGCTCATAAGGCAAACCCACATCCATTTGTATCACAAAGGATGAGGAAGTAAGAGTGATGCTACTCAACACCGGAAGTCTAGACCTCAGGATACACGCACTCAAAACCCTACTTAGCATTATGGACATCGATATCTGTGCAGTAACATAAACCTGTTTCAGGTTTCACAGGAGCACACCAGCACTACCAAGTTATAGCTGTTACCATTCTTGTCGGGCCCAACACTTGAACAAGGGAGGGGGAGTATCAATATTCAATGCAGATTCCCACACCTCCACATTGGTGGCAAAGTACAACATAGGTGTTAGGCCATTGAGTACAGAAGACGTAATTGGGGACCTGGGGAAGAAACATGATAGCAGTCTGTCATTTGTCAACCACATGGCCAACGTGGATTGAAAGACATGTTATATAGCCCAGCTAATCATGAGGGATTCACATGTATGGCAGGGGAGGTCATTGTGCCTCTTTACTCATCCATCATCAGGCCTATAATTGCGTACAATGCACCTTTTGGGATGTACCTAACCAGACACCTACAGCAACTGGTACAGGACAACAGTACCTCATCAAGAGGATGAAATGGCTCAAACAGATGTCATATGCTGCCCAGTTAAAGGAAATCCAGCTGGACTCAGTGGCATACTGCCTGTTCAGAGGCAATCTGTGCATGCCATATACAGCCATGTCCTACCCAGCAGTAATGAACATGCTGCACCTCAGGAAATCAGAGTCCCATATAGCCACATGCTCAGGAGACCTGAACCTCAGCACTGACATAAATGGACATGCTGGAGGGGCATATTCCTAACCAAGAGGCTCCCTTCACTCTGTAATGAACTCACACTACAGGTTAGGCAGAGTCCCTCATTGACTCTCTTCCATAGGAATCTGGATGAGTGGATGGAGATCATAGTTGTACCCCAGGTATCACTTCTATGTCACTGTTAGACAGAGGCACAGTATACTAACGTCAGACAAGGGCATAGCAGCATAACTTGTAATTGGGTGGCGAAAGACAAACACATTCTACTAGGCTTATCAATGCCCTAGGGCAAATAGCCTAGTATGAACCTATGAACCTGTGTGTACTGCTATAGTACTTCTGCCATATGTTGCATGTGTGTGTGTGTTGTGGGGGATGCACAGGTAATGGCCAGATATTTCTGCACAGGCAACACATCTGAAACACTCTGGGTGTTCATCCCTACATACTGGATGTGTGTTGCCATCCAACCCTGTGCTGTGGACACACATTACTCAGCCTGGATATACATATCCCAACAACACCACAAGCACAGTACACTACCTTGCTATGTATGCATGTAATTACACAGTTATTCACTAGTTATGACTGTGATGCTATCCATGCAGCCCATTGGGCCAGTGGAAGCCACAACACACACTGCTGGCCCCTTTGCATATGCTTACCACAGACATCCCACATACTGCATGTACTATGCACACACATATCTAACCCAGAACATCTGCACACCACTTATTAATCCTGTCCAGTGGACTACAGATACAGGCACATTGTATAACAATAGCAGGAGGCTACTGCAGCACAGGGCAGATTCACATGAAGGCAAGGCATCTGTGGTCATCAGTGTTAAGATGCTTCACATTCACCAAATGCACAGATATTGGCAACATTGTTGCAGACAGTTTAGGTGCAGGTGCCCCCCCCCCCATTCTCCTACACATGCGGTATTAGTTATCACAGATGACTGTAACCTTCCTATCCTCTCACATGTCCAGGTGAGGGCCACCCTCAACATTGCAGAACACATAGCATCACTGTTACGAAATGGTATCCCTGGATGTGTGCTACGTTCACCCCTGGAGGACATAGCACCACATGACAGTCTGATATTAATCCCTGGCCATACTACAGGATATGTACCTGAACAGTGCCATACATACACAGTGGTCCCACACCAATGAGGAGTAACCTCTACTGACCCTGGTAACTACTGCATCATATGCACAACTGGCTTTGTGTTCTAAGCTATGGTAGTTTTAAGTATGGGCAACATGTACAGCTATATTACATATGTATATATTTCAGGACTATGTACACACAACCTATCTCACGGACATACCTATAGATAGTGAACTATGATACATTTGGAGGTGTCACAGTAAACACAGTATTAACCTGCTACTTTGCATTACCTGTGTTTGTGGCAGCTGTTGCTGTGTCAGTGGTGCTGCTTGCTGTTTGCTGCTGCTGCTGCTGGTTTTGCTGCTGGCAGTCTGTATATTTTTTTATTTCTCTCTCTGTCTCTCTCTCTCTCTCTCTCTTTCTCATTAGGTTTGTGCAATGACTGTATTGCATGTGTGGAGTGTGGGTACTGAATGCTTTTGTAGGTATCTGCATAGGTCCATGTGATGGCCTCTGCACCAATTGTAAGGCAGCATTGGCTAATTGCATACAGCCAGTTGTGTACTGATTGCATGTCTCACTGTGATTTCAGGACAGTGCTATAAAAAGGTATGTGAGATAGGCGTTGCCCTTTCAGATTGTAAGGGCGTGGACCATGCTGGTATGCTGCTGGAAAATGTTCTGTGAGTGTGAAGGTTAGTACATCTCTCATGCTTCATGCTGTGTTGTGAATTCAGGTTGCTGCATTTCTCCCACCTGTTCCCTGTAGTGAGTGTGTATGCATACTGACGCCTACGACTATATTTCATATGTATTGCTATATATACATATGTGTACATATACATACTTTCATATATGTACATTAGCTGACAATATTGGGTACAAGCTAACAATTTGCAGGGCTGTTTCTGTTAACACACACTAGTATGGGAATCCAGTAATTGGGACAGTGAAAGTCTGTCTGATATGCTTTGGGTAGTATACATACTATATTGCCTTTATCTTCATTCCTACTATTACATGTTCCACTTATTTAGCACTATATTCCTATATGAGAGTCATGTCTTGCTAGTAGGTCATACAGACTAGTGTTACAATGGTCTTGTGGTAGGGCCTACTAGTATGCTTGTATTTTGCTTTCAAATTGAGTACAGGGTCTATCAATCAAAGTGCTGGAGGCACCTTCCAGCAGTAAAGGGGTTAGTAGGTCTCACAGGAGTCAGGCTGTGTTGCAGATTCTGGCTGCTGCATTTATCTTCACTGTTTCCTGTAGTGAGTGTGTATGGATACTGACACCTACAACTATATTTCATATGTATTAATGTATATTTATATGTATGTATGTGTACATATACATACCTTCATATATGTACATTACCTTACATTATTATGTACAAGCTGACAATTAGCAGGGCTGTTTCTGTTAACACTGAACTAGTGTGGGAATCCAGTAATTCAGCCATTAAAACTCTACCTGAAATGCTTTGGGTAGTACACCTCCTATATTGCCTTTATATTGATTCCTACTATTACATGTTATATTTATTTTAGCACTATGTTCTTGTGTGGCAGTCATGGCTAAGTGGTAGTTCGTACAGACTAATGTTACCCAGGTCCTGGGTTCGAGACTGGCAGTGGGAATTTATTTTTCTTTCCAGGTTTTCAAAATGAGTACAGGACCTGTCAATCAAAGTGCCATAAAGGCACTTTTAAGCACTTAAAACCAGGTCTGTGCTCGTTTGCGCGGAGCTCACGCATGCACACTGGCGGTGAGCTCCGCTAACACACGCGCACACCCGCTCTATTTTCTTTGAAAGAAAAGAAAAAGGGGTGACAGGAAAGTGGTGAAAAAGGGGTCACAAAGAGGGTAAGACAGTAGGGAAACAAGCGTGGGATTTGCAGGAAGGATGTGGGTAAGGCCCATAGATGCCCATGTCTTTAGCAGCAACAGCTGTGTATTTCTATGTATTTTGGTGGGACATTTGAAACCTTCCACCCTGAGAGAGGTGTCAGGACAACATTAATATTTGTTGTAAAGCCAATTGTAATTAACAGTTTCAATGTCCAGCGGACATGTGTGCGACATGGACAGCTATGTATGGGGCGTAATTTTTTTGTGGGTACAGAGTGCCCTTTTTTTTTCAGGTGAGAGTGGTATGTCAGGTGAAGGAAGTCGGTATAGCTGGGGAGGTAGGCTGGGTAGGTTAACAGACAAGACAGACAAGACGCATACAGGGGCGGTGTATGACACAAGTGGGGGGGTTACACAATTGACGGGGATGGAGGTTGGGATATCCAAGGCACATGAGCCCACAGATGGCAACAGTGGAACTGATATCCCCACCCATAGGCAGTTGCCACTGTTCCTTCACAGCCCAGGACGGGGCTGTGCTGGGGGCTGTGCAGGCGGGACAACGGCCGTGGCCGTAAGCTGTGCCACCCGAGCCTCGAGCTGGCGTAGGGGCCCAAGAACAGAGTCTTGGATCTCCCTTCGCACCACAGACCGGACACCTTGGAGGGTGAGTGGACATACTCCTCCGGCCACGCTTGCAGAGGGGGGACAGGCCCCATCCCCTGCAGCGCTTCGACCCGAAGGTGGCACAGGGCCACCGGAGGAGGGTCCAGCCTGGGCACTAGTGCCAGGTGCAGTCGCCAGCTGAGGTGGGAGAGGTGGGTCTGCTGGGACCTGCCTTCCCAAGCGTTCTAGGTTTGTGGGTATGTTATGTTAGTTTGGGTTAGTGGCATATTATTCCATTCCAATTAGTTGTAACAGCATGCATTGGTATTCCCATTAAACAAACACCCAGATATTAACACCATTGAACAATGGGCATATCAATATCACATGCATTATTTGAATGGAAATACACAATCAAACAACATGCAGGGTTGATTAATGGCAACAGGCCATCAGGTTTGCAGGTATGAACAGGGCACATGCACAAACAGACATGCATATATTTGTGAACAGGACAAATGTCCATGGTTAATGAAATGTTCACATACCAATATTTAGTGAGTGTTTTAATTTGCAATTATAGGGTGGGGTGGAGAAAGAAAATTATGACACATTCATAAGTTATACATTGATATACATTTGTAATAGGTACACAATTAACTTGAGGCTGATGTTTCAAAAAGGTTTTTATTTGACTGTCATGCTAGACCTGTTACAGTTACATCACTATCCTAGTTATTTTGAATTTGATCAGATACATCATCCTGCTACACTTCGATGACAGGACAGGGGACAACTATGGCTGTTTACTTTGTCAGACAATCATTCATTCTATCTGCAAATTGTTTACTGTCATCACCATATACAGATTTTGGCTTAAACATTCAAGATTCAGACACACTGAAATCAGTTTGGGATGTTAATTTGTAATTCCCACATGCATTTAGTTCTGTGGAGACACACTCAGGCTTATATATTTGGGGGTTATTACTACTTTATTTATTGATACATGACCCTTTCTGTCACTCTCACACATCCTGCAATTTCACAGTTCAGGTTGGTACTTCTAGGCTTTGTTCACATATTAGACCTGTGGTGATTCAAACACTTTCCAGCAGCCTCACTTCTGTCATGATTCAGCATTTCAACAGGGGATAAATCTCACATGTGATTACCTCAGATTCTGAAGCTGTACTCTTGAGACTACTGCAGGTTATACTATATTTAATTAATGGTGGGGCATCTGTATTACAGCACTATTTATTTCTATCAATTATGTTTCCAGTTACACTTGCATACTGCTGAACTTGTTGCAGCCATACCTGCAGACTTTCACTTCTTGCTTGCACATTATATTTCTTTTAATCAATACAGTGCAGTGTTCTGATACGTGCTACACTATAATACTTATTTACAAGTACTATGTGGGGTTATTAACCTGCATGGTGGTGCAACCGCACCAGTCTGCGGTCATGCGCCCTTCGGTTCGCAGAGCGGACACCTGCAGCTGTAATACAAAACAAGTAATATTGGAATACACATCTCCATGGTATCAGCTAGTTGAATTCCTTACATACATAAGTAAAATGTAACTTACTCAGTAGTGGGGCGTTGGGCGTATCCCGGGCCTCCTGGATCCATTGGGTCAACTGGTCTTGCTTACGCCGCTTCAGGTCCGCATGGTGGTGATGGACCTGCTCACCAGTGCATGGAATGCCAGTAGCACTGGTCAGATCATGAGCCAACTGGTCCCATGCCTCCGCCCTGTACGCTCCCCATGAGACCTGGCCCTGCATGAGTTGGGCCTCATGATGGTGAACTAGGAGCCAGACCATGTATCTGGACTCCTCAACGCCCCACCGCTGTGCTCGAAAACAATGTCCCTCCCCTACTCCACTCATTCTGCCTCCAGGTCTGTTCTACAATCGGTTCTGCTGTGTATTCCCGCCTATGGGGCTTATATATGCCGATTTTCCCGCACATTTCTATGATTGGCCGTTTTGGAATTGTATCTACTTCACAGAAACTGCTTTATCATGCTCCATTCTGGATTATATCCTATATGTATGCTATTTCTGCATTTCTAAGTACTGCTGTTATGGCTTAGTGGTTTAGTACCTTGACTCTAGTGCATGGTATCCTGGGTTCGAATCTGACCACTGATTTTTAATTTTCAAGACTGTCTAGAAAGGAATTGAGGACCTGTCAATCAAACATGCCAAAAGCACTTTTAAGCACTTAAAACCAGGTCTGCACTCGTTTGCACGGAGCTAACGCATGCGCACTGGCAGTTAGCTTGTGGGAGCGGCACGCAAACGGTGTGCACTGGGATAAACCTTAATTGGCTGGTGACACACATGTTAAGCTGAGCACAGCTAGTTGCACACAGTTTGAGCCTGTTAAACCAGTGCTTAGCTACGGGCAAGCAATTTGCAGCTTTTTAAACACTACTCAGCTACAAGCACTCTGTCTCACTGCAGCTTAGCTATCAGTACATTTCTAAATATTTTTATTATTGTGTTACTTAAAAATTCCATTTTACAAAAGGGTATACTTTTACATTTGTACAATACTGTCAGGGGCCTTTTTACTGCTTATTTACAAAAAAAAAAAAAACGTTGTTGTGGGGGTTCAAACCCTGCCTGCCTACTCTTAAGCTGGTAACTCTATCGCTAAGCTATTTCTTCTTGGCTTACTTTGCATATTTAGTTCTCATATCCTTCTCCACTGCCTGCTAACTGCAATTGCGCTAGTAGCACACCCGCGCACACGAGCGCACACAGTAGCACACATTTACGGGGTTTAAAAAAAATAAAACAGTTTTTATTTTCATTTTATAGCCTCTGCTCACTTTGTACACTGATGGTCTGTGGGGGAATGTGTTGTGTAGTGTGTTTATTTACATTTCCATGGCCTCTCTCGTGGCTGTTTACTTTCAGCCATTCTACACTGCTGGGGGTGTGTCTGCTTGCAGGGCTTAGCCTACGGACACGCCCCCTACTCTCTTACACGGACCGTGTAAGAGTTACAGTGTGATTCAGCATGCCTCATGCACCTCATGCATATGCATGACATGCTGACATCACACCGTTTAACTGCAGCCTCCGTGTAAGAGTTATAACTCTTACACGGAGGCTTCCTGAATCTGGCCCTTAATGTTCTAATAACTTTCTAAGTTGAAAAGGAGAGGGCTACAATATTAAGTTAATTAGGTTATGTGATTTTTTTTTAAAGTATTTAATCTTGATTGATTTGATTTTGCAACTTGGTCTGATGAAGTTCTGTTTTAGAACAAAAGCACTTACCAACTGTATTTTGTTTAATAAAGTGTTTTTCTTTTTGCTATTTTTTGAGCCTTTTATACTTTTTTGTTTTTATTTTATTAACTTTCTAAGTTTATAAGAGAATTCTTTAAAATTTGTCCCTATTTTTGGACCTTTGTACCCCTATTATTTCAGACTTTGTCCAGATTTATTGACCTAAAAGGTTGAGAGGTATGCTTCCAGAATTAAAATAATAAAATGATTTACTAAAACCCAGATCATCCTGAGTGATCTGCATCCGGACCTCAGCTTTCCTTTGCAGACCTTCACCATGCTGCTATCTATGGACTGCCACTACTGTGTCCATCACTGCCATTATATCAACTTTACTGGTCAAAATGTGTGGGCTTTCTGCTCTTTGCCATACCACCCATAATCTGGAAAAAATGAATGATATAGCCTTTCAGATCTCATTTTCATTGTCTGAATTATAGATATGATGCAGAAGAAAGCCTTCAACTGTCTGGTCAGGTGGGTCTACTTTACAAGTTCGAACTTTCAAATGTTCGACTTTCATATGGCTGAGACCATATGATTGAACATTTAAAAGTTCAAACATGTAAAAAAAACAATAAAACAAACAAAAAAATAAACTAAATGTTTCAAGCGGGGGGGGGGGGCAATCCTCCTGCACCCCCCTCGCTATTTAAGTATACCAACTCAGAGATCACACTACATTGTGGAAAAGGGAAATCTTCCCGTTCTGTGCTGTATGGAGATCTCCATTCAGACTATTCAAACTTTTAAAAGTTTGATCATATGGTCTCGGCCATATGAAATTCAAGCTTTTAAAAGTTTGATGATTTAAAGAGGACCCGGTCAGGTATGTAGTACCACCTCCATAATCAGTCACAGCAGCAGCAGCAGCAGCAATATTTTTTTTTTACTTGAATTAAACATTTTGAAAAGTGATCACAGCTACAGTGAGTCCTATGTGGCTACATAATTCACCTATGTTTAAAGCCAACTAAGTTTGTGGCAAGCTTAAGGCCAATTGCCCTTCATAATGCTTGACTGACATTGCCTTGTGTTGAAAATTGAAAATGTTTGCATTTTTCAATGTCATTTTTAAATATGTGAGGAGTCTGATGCTATTTTAGAGAGCCTACATGGAATGTATCTGTGTACACGGCTATGATTCTCCCTTGACAGCATGCCATACATATTAATTATGGTGCATGCCTAAGGGAGGTCAAAGCAACATGGATATTGAATCTGCGTAAGACTGATGGCACTCCCAGATACCTTTAGGCCCATTAACCTTGGCTGAAAGGTCTACAAGACATGTTGTTTCAGTAAATTGGATTTATTTCTTTTTTTTTACGTTTATGTGCTTGTTTGTGCAGTGCAGCATGTTATTTTTTATGCTTAGCTTTGCACACCCATACATCAGACATCCACTTGACATCTAAAAATAGAAACCGGATATATTCAATTTTAATTTTTTTTTTTATTATTTTTATGCGCTTGTTTGTGCAATGTGTCAAGTTATTTAGCTATGCATAGTGCTGCACAGCCATGCATCAGACATGTGCCAGATATCTTAAAATAGAAACCGGATGCGTTCAATTTCAATTTTTTTTTTATTTTTATGTGTTAGTTTGCATAATGCACTGGATTATTTAGCTATGCATAGAACTGATATTTATGCATTAGACATGTACTAGACAGCTAAAAAATAGAAAACAATGTATTTAATTGGTGTAGTTTTGTGGTGCTTAGCAATGCTCAAACCCACACAGTAAAACTGCTCTATGCTTATAGGCACCTTTGCAGAATATCTGAAGATACTATGAGCTTCATTTACTATCCCAGTGACTAGATAGGTTGAGTCATGACCTGCAGTGTAGTAGGTCCTGGGTTTGAGGCCTGGGCAGAAATACCGTTTGCATATAGTGACTGAAACTTTGGTTGACTTTAAATTCAATAACTGTTACATTTAGAAAAGTGTAAGTTAACAGAAGTCCTAGACAGCTATCCATGTGTGTAATTGCAAGATTCGAAACAACATAAATCAATAAAGTATAAAAGGAGACAGTGCTGTGATAATTATTTTTTTTCAAATAATAGGTTTAGTGTTTCTGTAGTCACTGCTTGTGGATTCTAAGCTAACACCAGCCAACTGAGAAATGTGCAGTAGGCAATACTGTTTACCATGACATAAATAAATGCTGGGCAATACCCAGATTAAGAGTCAATTTTGTGTTCTGCTCATTTTGTCTGAAATATGCTGTAGGTTGCAGTCAATCAATGAATAGAGTAAACATGTAATTTAATGGAACTCCTACACAGATACCCATGTGTGTAAATGAAAGATTTGAAACAACATGAATCAATAAAATATAAAAGGAGACGGAGCTGTGATAATTTATTTTTTCAAATAAAATGTGCAGTATTACTGTAGTCACCCATTATGAGTTCTAATCCCACACCAGTTAACTGAGAAATCCAGCAGTATTGGGATGTCAAAGAAAACATAACCATGCTTCCATGTGAAGTGCACAGCCATAGATCTGTGCCATGTCTGTCCAGCTGTCAAGTGTAATCAGTGTGCATGAACATACCTCAACTGTCAAGATTTTTGCAGAATGTACTGAATATTGCCCCATACCATATGTATGGTCTTCTGATTTGCAGATATATGACATCACTTGAAATGCAATTTAATGTCAAATATGTTATCAGAGCACCTTGCTACTATTGTATGAGCACACTATGTAAGAATGTTCCCTGTCATTGTGCATTTGTACCACCATTATGTATGGCTTGTAATGTCCCATCCTAAGATGTTGAAAGGTATGTACGTGGAGCATCATATATACAATATAAAAAACATTGAATGGTTGCTGGATACATTATGATCTGTACTATATTGTGTGTGTGTGTGTGTGTGTGTATGTGTGTGTGTGTGTGTGTGTGTGTGTGTGTGTGTGTGTGTGTGTGTGTGTGTGTGTGTGTGTGTGTGTGTGTGTGTAAGGAACAGGGTAATATTTCAAATAATAAATGGCATAGCAGTCAGTGGTCTCAGAAGTGAAATCTAACATATCTAGAATTATGTAGTTGTAGTCTGTTTAGTTATATTATCTGTGAAGTTGCTAATGTTTTTCTTTTTTCTCTCACCCCACCCCTTCTCTTTTTTATTTATTTAATTAATATATTTATTATCATTTGATATTACCTCTTATGTTGGCATTATGTATTATTTAATATTGTTTGCTGTTAAAAAACTTTCATTTACATTATTTAGTGTTGTGTTCCTCATTATATTATTTTCAATTTGTTGCCATTGCTCATTATTGTTTTCTGTTATGTTATTAATTACATTTGTTTGGGATATGTTTATTTTTCCTTTATCTTTATGTTTCATTTACCACAGTGTGGCAAGGTAGGCTGGTTCCCAGTGATCCATATCCTTGCCTCCCCTGGCCAAGGCACAGGGGCCCAGCACATGTGAGCTGCAGCCTGGAGACACCCACTCTACTGCCTCTGCACTACCTGCTCCATTGGGTAGTTCCACCCACAGGCTGGGGGTGAAGGTGGAGGAGGTGTGTTCATCACCCAAGACCAACTGCTAGGCATGGTGTGTAGGATTGTGTGTCAAACTGTTGGTGCATCCCTACGTCGGATGGAGATGATGCTGTCCATCCTGGTGGGACAGTCTGGCCCTAGGTGCCAGCTTTGACCACTGCCTCCACAGGAGCAGTGAACATACAGTGCTGACAGTCCCATGAAGACTTGAGTCATACTGCTACCGTGTCTGAAGTCCATGGGACTGGGATCCCACAACACCCTCTCCAACCAAGATGTTCACCCCTCCTTGTGTTCCACACCAACCCTGTCTGCTGTCTTGTCTGTCTTGTCTGTCTGTAAATGCTTCCTCAGTTTCCCCTTTCCCAACATTTCACTCTCTCCTTAAAAAAAAAAAAAAATCCCATCCATATCTCTCCATTTCAAGGTGACAGTCCAAATTCAGCTAAAAATATTTTCAAGTGCCCAGTTGTTGCTGTTGAAGAAATGGATATCTATGGTTCTTTCCTACGCCCTTCCTGCACATACCTACCTGACTTTCACTATGTTTCCCCCCCTGCTTGCACCTCATTTCACCACTGTCCTATCTCCCCAATTTTTATTTTCTTTAAAGCATTTTTGCATATTGCTGTGCTATGCACATCATCACTAGGCTATGCTAAATGGTGATGTATTACTACATGTATTTGAAAGCAAAGTAATCACATTCAAAAAGTACACCTGTGCCCAATTTTGAATCCAGTACCATTTCACAATAAAGCCATACACATAAGCAGGTAAGTGTGCAATTATATCTATAACATGTGAAAATACACCTGTTATAAAAGTGATTCTGTAGCTCAGTCTGTTAAATGGTTGAAAAGCATTAATTTTGGTCCATGTAGTCGTGGGTTCAAAGACAGCTGTGTCTAGCATTTAAAATTCATGTATGTGTACATCACCATTATAAACTGTGATATGTATGACTGTCTTCTCATCTATTTATCCACCCAAAGCAGTACAGATGGAATGTCAGCTTCTAAATAATGGAAGTCAAAGGCCTACAGAGAGAACCACATTTCAACTATTCCTTTATATACTAGAAAGTGCATAGAATGTCAGGTCATGCATTAGCATCAATTTGCAGAGAATTTTGAAGTATGTAATTTAAATGTGGGCTAGTAATATCAGACTGTAGCCAACAATGATTTGTTAGTGATATTACAGACAAACACAGCTGTACAAGTAACATACATATATGAAGATCATGTTAGAAGTAAGGGCTGCCAGCACACACATTACAGATGGCTACCATGACATAACATGACTTGGCAGTTGTCAAACTGGTTGACATAATGGTTAATGTACCCTCTAGCTCATTCTAGGGCACAGCACACATTTTGCCTTTTACTCTGTTAATGATACATTTGGCTAACATACTTGCCTTAAAAACATACCTTAATTTCCAGTGGGATTGGGGTCCCTCAATCTGGCTTTGGCTATACACCAGGGCTGCCACAGGTCCCACAGTTACTCATAAGTGTTGTTGCTCTGCACATTCTTTAGCCTCTCTGCCTATGCCTATTGCCTGAAGCAGCAGCAGATTCATCCTGTAGCACACACGTCTATGTGTAAACAGTAGCTGCTATAAACATTTCTCTGTGCTGATGTAGTATCTTTACCCCAGTAATTTCTACCTCAACATATGAGAAAGGGGATGGAATCTACATTGAGGCCTTATATCTTGTTCAATAGTTGCATGGGATTGGCTGATTACACTGCGAATCATCTGTGTAGGCTGCATGTAGCAGTTCTGAACCACAAATCGGTTCAGAGGCAATCATCTGCCAATGAGAACCATCTTAAAAATGCAAACTTCTAGCTAGGGGAACCAGTGTGTATGAGAGTTATTTTGTATGGTTAATTCATTGACACAGTACTTATATAGCTGTATCTTTCAACAGGGGAGATTGTACTCCATCAGGTATGTAACCATTTTGTTTCCAACATGATGCATATCTTTGAATATGCTTAGGGGGAATGGGGATTACATCAGTAAGCCTTTCTTAGAACTGTACTGATGGCATCGCATTGATCTCCAACTGTATTACACATACAGAGGATGCAGAGTACAGCAAGGGTATAATGTTGATTGCAGTTGTAATAGTACACTGCTATTTGGTTGGCACTGTTGGCTTTACATATTATATGGGGGGGGGGGTCCTGCAATAGGGTACACTACAATGAACTCCTGTGTTGGGTGTGTGATCATACATGAGTATCTGTCATGGCACAAACAGGAATAAGTCACTATTGTTACTATTCTAGTTGCATCCACACCCTTTGTATGTTTGACACACTGTTGAATATGAGATGTGTAATCAAGCAGTGAATACTGATAGCCTTCCTTTATTGCTGCATCTCCACATGCTGTACTCCCATGTGTGTGATCCTGATGTGTTCTCATTTACTTGTATTGCAGGAAATGTCATGCATGCACAATGCAGGGCGCCATTTACTAATGCAGAAAACAACCTCATCATTGAGGCTTTGCAGCAACACTAACTACCAAGTTCTGCTGTCCAGAGGGAGGGCAAATAGGCAAGAGCATGCAGACCTGTGGGATGAACTGGTGCATAACATTAATGCATAAATCATACATACAAGCAGGTGCAGCACTGTGCCATGGACATGATACTCTCAACATGCAGATGTGCAGATGATGTGGCCAGGGATTGTCAGGTCACTGGTGGTGAGCCTGCAGCTGAACATCCTCTCTTAGTCACAGAAGAATTCCTGGCAAACCTTGCAACACAGGACAGCTCCCAGGCATCCATCAGCCAATATGTTGTGGACTTGGGTGCCACCCCCTCTCAAGAGGAGTGTCCAGGTATGCTTAGTTAGATCAGCAATGAAATATTGTTGCGTTCAGTGTGTCAAGTGCATATAGTTTTACATGGGTGTCAGGTGTTTTATTGGGGGGTTAGCTGCAGTTCTAAGCTCATGTAGAGATAGCATCCCCCATGCCTGTTTACATAGAAGCCACTGCAAATGACAGATATTTGGACATATTATCCCTGTTATACTGTAACATGCAGTGCTGTTGCCATTACCTCTCCCTCAATTTTTTTCAGGACCATCAGGAATCAAAATAAGCCATGATCCTGCTGCTGGTAAGCAGAAAACAGTTTTTTTACAGATGTAGATATAGTTCAGATAGTCACTAAAGTGTCATCCCAGGCCTGCTGGCCGGATTGATGTACTGTCTGCATGATTGCCAAATGGACAGATATTTTCTGAATGTCCATAGTTTAGAGTCATACCTCTGCCTTGTAGGTGTGACCATAGTGATTGACTTGACAGTATTGTCAGGACATTACAGATTGCCATAACTGTCAAGTGTACAGATTTTTGCGGAATGTCAACAGTGTACATAATTTATGTTTTGCTCATGAGATTCTTGTTTAATAAAGAATTATTTCCAAATGATTACAGATTGGGCTTAGAAAATAATGTCCTTATGTCCTACTATGTGAGGTTGGAGGTTATTCAAGTCTGTAATAGTGACATCTGTGTATACACCTTATCATATATTGCAGCTTAATACTGTATAGCATAAAAGTGCAGGTATTACTGTATTGCTTTCTCCTTTTTATCACAGGTGACCGGGGAAGTTGGTCTTTGTCAGTGTCTTTCCAGACTCTGATGATGATGGTGTGCAAATTGAGGGACAGCTGGGGGTTGCTGAGGCTGAATCAGACACAGAGGTTAACATCCCTCATCCACTTTCATTATCACTGTACACAGCCAGTATACCTACACATACCCAGTCCACTGAGGCCACAGATATTGGACAGTTCGAGGGTGGAGACATTAAACAGACAAGTGTGGCTACTGTGGCTTCAGTGACTCTAGACACTGGCCATAACCAAACAGTTGGCAAGGTTCCACACAGGCAGATTGATATGAGTGCTCATAGATGGCTAGCTGTCCCTCCACTGCCTGTTGCAGGTGTCTCATCACGTGCCATTCGGTGTATGTTTAGGGCCATCATCAAGCACAGGCATGTTCAAAAAGGAAATACTGATAAATGCTCAAGGTTATGGATGCAGCACAGTCTGTCATCCATGACTGGCTCTGCCATGTTGCTGATACCCTGGAACAGTTAACTGACACAGTGGAAAGAGGTAGGTCTGAAAGAGATTGCACACTATCTGCCTTGGAACACACATTGTCTGTGATGGAACTTCTCAGTAGAGTTGAGCGTCAGCCTCGTGGATGTAGGTCAGCAAATACATCTGCTGAGAGTCAACATGGCCATGTAGTGGCAGTACATCCAGCACTCCAGAGAGGAGTGTGCTGTTCACACTAAGATGTAGCAGGCCATGCGCTTGTGGTCCTGGGCATTCCTGTGGAGGACACTTTCCTAGCAAACATCAATCACACTCAGGCAGTAGCACAGCATCTGACCTTGGGCATGGAGGTGCCAGTGCATCTCCTAGCAGAGCCAGTTCTCATGTTCTGGGGTGGAGACAATGAACTGTCAGCTCTGCCATGCATAGCTCACAGCTGCCCAACATACAGACACATATGGCTAGCACTGAGCTTGGGTGTGTTCATGCAGACACTCACACACCACTGTCACATTAAGTGCGCCTACAGACACATACACACATTTTCATGGTCCATCTTGCTTGCTTTCCTTCTTGACTCACACATACACTTGCTGACCTATTGGGTCAGCCTAGGCTTCCTGCACTCCCACACAACACCCTTTGCAAGTGATGATAACTGTGCCACATCCATATCATCTTTTTCATGGATGCAGGGAAATAAAGCTATCTGTCTGATGCACAGGGTGACTATCTACATTAATATGAATTTGTTTCATCCATTGTTGCTGTAGACATGTTACTTGTACTAGTCATTTATACATATTGTACTTTGCTATTTAGAATGTGGTTAGCATAATTTGTGTATGTTGCGATGGATGCTGTTGTAAGCACTGTGGAGTCACACAATGAAATGTGTCTCATGGAAATGTTTACATTTCATTTTCATGATTGTGTTAGACACACAGATGGGTACACATCTACAATCAACCCATCAACATCAGAGCACAGGACTGAGTGTCAGCATAGGAGATAACTGTCATCAGAAAGGTATTACAGTATACAGTAGGTTCATGGGTTCATACATTCATAGGTGTTTACTAGGCTAATGAACACAAGGCTTCTTTAAGACTAGCCACGCATCCCAAATTTCTGACAAGGTCTGATATCCTTGATAAGTGTAAGCAGGGTTTTGTGAGATGAAACACTTACAAGCAGAGGTCTGTGAGCTGAACCATTTACAGTTTCTCTGTGTCCATTAAAGGCAGGTCCCAAACCAGGGATGCTTGTCCTGTTCCCCATCCAATTGTGTAACTTGCACTTCATTTACATTAGGGTGGACCTCTGCTTCACATGGTTGGGGAGCCTGTTCCATATAGGGAGTAGTCTCTGGGATCCATACCTGTCTCTCAAGCATGTCCTATTTATACCACAGGCAAGGTGTATATTTGTAGAATGGGTAATTCTGGTGCTAGTTGTTTTGTGGATATGCCGGTGATCCACAATGGGGTCTGACAATGCCCTTTATGGCAGGCATACATCTCCCCTCCAAAGGCTGTAGGACACAGAATACAGGGACAGGACCTTGGCACAATTTGCGTAGGACAGTTTATGCATGCCCTGCACTGGTTTAGTGAAGAACCTGTGTGGATGTTCCAATTGTTGGATATGCATGGCTAGGTACATACCAAAGGTGGCATTGCACTCAATGCTAGGTCTGATGAATGCAGAATACACTGGATCAATGACTTCACTGGACTTACATGCCATACCTTTGTTAATAATTGGCGCAACATAGAATGATTTCCCCAGTACTGTAAACACATCACAGTCAAAGGCTAGATCACTATCTATGTGTGTCCCTAAGTCCCTGACTACTGGGTCAACTTTTAGAGGTGTGCTATCAATATGGTAGTTACTAGGGGTGGATGACTTCCCAAGACATAGTATTGCGCATTTCCTGGCATTTAGTGTTACTCAATGGCTCTGACACCAGTTGTATGCCTGTGTCAGCCCCTGCTGGAGAACATTTGTGTCAGTGTGGGATTCAATGACAGCTCCTAATTTGCAGTCATCAGCAAATTTAGTCAGCCAGAGGCCACTGACAGTGTCATTGACTTCAGACAAGTAAATGCCTAAGAGGACTGCTCCGAGAAATGATTCATGAGAGAATCCTCTTGTGACTGGCCTGCTTGTAGAGGTGGACTCCCCTATGCTAACCTCCTGGGTCCTGTCTGTGACCCACTTGGCTATCCACTGGCTGACATACTAGTTTGTACCTAACCTCTTGAGTATGTCAACAATGCATGATGGAGGTATAATGTCACATGCCTTTTCAGGCCATAGTAGGCAGTGTGAACCATTTTTCCCTCATCCATTGCTTTGGTTACCTTTTCAAATAGGTCCACCAGGTTGGGTAGGCATGATCTACCCTTAACAAAACCAAACTGGGTTTGGTCCAGTGTCTGGAAGTGTGCTACATCTGTATTGATCATTTTCATGGTAATTCGTTTCATGGCTTTACATATCAGACTAGTGCGACTTTTGGGTCTGTACTCTCAAGGGTTTGTAGATGGCCCACCTTTGTGCAGAGAGGTGACTGCTGCTGTTCTCCATTCATGTGGCATGAAGCCTGTTTGGTGGCTGCAGTGAAATGGTAATTCTAGAGCTCCTGAAAGGTCATGTTTCATGCTATGTAGAAGGCATGCTGGGATATTTTCTGGGTCCATTGATGCAGTGTACTTGTTCGTAGAGAGAGCATTAAGGACATGTTCCCTCATGATAGTAGGGTTACTTATATTTGATGGCATTTCCTGAGGGAAGGTTGAGGGAATGGGGGGTAAAGTTGGGGCTCTAGTTATCAGCCAGGAGGTTTGCTCTTTCTTCTGTGTCATTATAGGTGGTTCTATTTACAATCAGATGTGCACACAATTGTGTCTTGCCTTTGACTTTGCAGACATACCTAAAGTATGCTTTGTCATTGTCCTTTGCCTGGAAGTCCAAACTTACCACAAATCTGGCTTTGGTAGACTTTATTTGTCCTCTGTTTTCTTCATTTTGATGAAAGTTCTTTTATCCTGCTGTGTGCTAAACCTCCTATGTTTTGCCATGAGTTTCTTCCTTCTGTTATGCAGTCAATTGATTTTGAGATTCCACCAGTGTGGTTTGATTTTCAGTTAGTTCTGTACTTCTACTTGCTGGGTATGGCTGCCTCTATGCAGCTATTAACATGCTTGTACACGGTTTCTGTGAAGACTGCTGCATAGGCCACAGTGTTTTCAGTGTTTATGGGGGCTTCAGATTTGACCAGTTTATCACCTAATAGCTGATGGTTAGTCTTACGGTAGTTCTTGAATACTCCACGTCTAGATGGTGGTCCATGTCTCACTTTTACTTCAAAGGAGACCAATTTGTATTCAGACTGGACCTTACCAGGGAAGACATAACAGTATGGGGTTGTGCGTTACTCACCCATATTGGTGAGGACCAGATCCAGTATGATTGCACCACATTTAGGTGTGTTGGCTATCTGGTCCATGGAGTTTGTGTTGACAAAAGCCAGGAATGTCTGTACTAGTATGTTTGTTGTCATATAGGATTCCCAGGTAAGAGTGGGATAATGCCACCCATGACTATGGTATTAGGTTGGATAGTTAGTGTTTTAATGTGTTTACATACATGGTATGGATGGCCTGGGTCATAGAGGTGGGCCTATAGCTTGCATGGAAGTAGTACTGGATTTTGCCTATTGTGCATTGAACCTGGAGCAGCTCAAGTGCATTGTCCTGTCCTGTTTGACTAGCCTTGAAGTATCTTTAGTTTTGATGCACATAGAGACACCTCCACCGTTAGCCCCTGCCTGTGAATTAGCTGATCTAAATGTGTGGAAGACATAATAACCTTATACTGTTGATGTCCTGTTTGCACCTTTAAGTCATGTGTCAGTGACTGCACAGACATCTTCCAAGAGCCCAAAATGTATTTCTAAGTATAGTCTAGGGAGGTATGTCACAGGTCATGTACTCCCACGTGGAATACGACTGAGTCATATCATAGGAAGTTACCAGGCTAATGGTCCTAGGGCCTTTACAAGCCTAGCCAAGTTCTACCCTTATTTTCAAGATCAGCAACAATTACCATGGTCCAAGAGGAAAACAGATGGAACCCCCAGTGCAAATTTATGGTTACACATCGAATTTTCCACATTGCATTTGAAGAGGTCCAATGAGGTGCTCTGTTTGACATGAAGTGTGAGTCCATTCCGAAGGTGTGATAACCTCTGGGAGACAAATCTGACCCTCCAGCATGTAATACTGTCACATACCAGGTTAAGGTCTTTAGAGTGAGTAATCTGTGTACCATTTGATTTGCGGATATGCAGCATTTCAAATAAAGCATGGTCAAAGATTGCCTTATATGCAAGGCATAGATCGTCTATGAGTAGTCTGTATGAAAAAGATTGAAGTGACAGAGATCTCAGATGATCCACATAGGACAGATGCTGAAGACCTTGAATTATCCTTGTGTGGAATCTTTGTGGTCTCTCCAATTGTTGCAGGTGCCTAGAAAGGTGCATACCAAAAGGGGTGTGGTATTCCATTAATGGCCTGATGAGGGAAGAGTAGAGAGAGATTATAACTTCTTTCATTTTTCTGGATGCAGTGGCCTTCCTTATGAGATGAGCAATATAGAATGCTTTACTTACCACTGTGGAGACATGCTGATCAAAGGTAAGGTTACTGTCAGGTTGTGTTCCCAGGTCTCATAGCAGTGAGTGCATACTTAGTGTTTTGTTATTGATGTGGTAGTTTGCAAGAACATTGCACATACTGTGAGAGACGATAATGCATTTTTTGAAATTAAGGTTAAGGCCATGACTTTGGTATCAATCAGTTTTGTGTGTAAGACCCTCTTGTAGGATGTTGACATCATTTGGAGATTCTATGACTGCTCCCAGTTTGCAATAATCATCAAACTTTGTCAGCCACAGACCTTTAGTTTTAGCTTGTACTTTGGAGAACAAGGTTCCAAACAGTAGAGGTCCCAGGACTGATCCCTGTGGAACACCACTGGTTACAGGTTTGTGGTTGGATCTGTATTCCCTATTTTGACTATATGAGTTCTAGCAGAACTTGTATCAGCTGAATGGAAAACAGTCACCATTTTGCTCAAAGGTGGTGCATCCACTGACCTCCAGAGCTATAAACCTATTAGCCTGACTAGCCTTATCTGCAAGACCATAGAGCAAATCATCATGGACCTTATCCACAAAGACATAGGTAATCTCCAAACACTTGACCCTACTCAATATGGATTTGTCAAATGGAGATCATGTCTGTTCAACCTGGTGGACTTCTTCAAGAGAATCACAAAGGCCCTGGTTGAGGGGAAATATGTGCATGCAGCCTACCTAGACTTAGCCAAGGCATTTGACACTATCCCCCACTCAGGCATCATAGACATACTCACCCAAGTAGGCATCAACTCTTTTATCATTAGATGGGTCGCTAACTGGCTCACTGATAGAACTTGTATAGTGAAAATATATATTGCTATTCTTCAGTTACCTAAAGCATAGACTGAAGTTCAATTGTCCATTACTGTCCTGATACTGTGCGGCATACTAATTGTGTGAAATGTTCATATAGCATAGATGAGTAACTGTTATGGCAGTTACAAGGGGACCCTGCAGTTTTGAATGGTTGGGGGAAAAACCCATGTTCTGCTAGGACACACACTAGTCTGAATATCATTTAACCTCACTTTCTAACATGTTGCTTGAATGATTTACCAGTTGTAGTATGACTGCATGAATATTCTATGCACAAGGCCTACTGATTACAAATGGTGACATTAGTGGAACGGGTGTCTGTAGTCCCATGTGGATGTAATTTCTGTTCAAAGAGCCCACTATAGTTACCTGTATAATGTACCTGGACCATAGCTACAATACCATATCATAAAAATCCACTAGACTATTGTGTAGGTTATGGACTTATCGTGTAAATGCAGCAGTTGACACAACTGTAGTTCACGGCTGACTCTGTCTGGTGCAAACAGTACACAGCCAATACATGGATAGGTACAGGATGTGTGAGTTGGCTGGCATCAGTTTTAATATATGTATGTGAGTAGGAGTAAGGTGCTAGTCACATGCCTACATCTGCCTACAGGGACATTCTCAGGGGGTTCATCCTCCAAGTCCTCCTGTGACTGTGGCTGTAGTAGCCTAGGCACTGGTGGGGGGCTGTCTATCCCTTCCCTTTGCTGATCCTGCTGCAGGTGTTTCTGCAGGATCATATTGTGTAGCATAGCACATACTGTGAATATCTGTGGACATGTGGCTAGAGTATACTGCAGGGCTCCATCAGATATATAAAGGCACCAGAACCGTGACTTCAGAAGCAGAAAGACACACTCTGTGATGTTCCTAGTTTGCATGTGTGCCATCCTGGAACAGACTACCAAATTACATTAAAACAAGTACTAGTTTAGATATTTTTAAGAACAGCCTGGACATTTATTATGGGAACAAGTGTTTTGGTATATTGGCAAGCTAGAAGGGCATTAATGCTCATGCTTGAAACATTTGTATGTATGTATGTATGCATGTATGTATTATGGCATTCTTCTGTGGGTATGTGTATGCATTTCTGATGGGTGTCCACGGTTCTAGGGCATAGCCAGTATCTCCAAGTAAATGGCCCCATGGGATGTGGCCCCTATTAAACATCCGGAACAGCTGTAATGTGTAACAGATATGAGAGTCATGATAACTGCCAGGGTTGTCAGCCCACACATTCATGATAATCCCCTGGTCATTGCCCATGACTTGGCAGTTGATGGAGTGGTATCCCTTGTGGTTAACGTAGATTCTACCTTGCTCACCAGGTGGTGCCTTGATGTGTACATGAGTGTAATCTATGGCACCCGTAGCACCCAGTACTTCAGGGTAGTGTGCTACATAGTAGAAGTGTTCCCTCACCTCATGGGATAGGGGAAACGATATGTGCTCACTGGCATGTGGGAGCATAACATCCAGGAATTGGTGGAATATCCTGTATGCAGATGCCTGTGACACCCCCATCATGTCCCCAGTTGGTCTTTGAAAAGTACCTGTGGCTAGGATCCTCAGGGCTACACATACCTTAGTTTCCTCTGCGATGGATTCCCCTCTGATCGCTCTTCTCTGAGTTGAGGGCAGCAGAGCTCACTGAGTGTTTGTAATATGCCCCTGTGCACCCTGTAGTGCTCTACAATCTCCACTTCATATAGCACCAGGAAAGCTTCCCTGGGCCTGAACACTTGTCTCCTTCTCTGCCTAGGCCTATAGTCAGCAGCACCAGCAACATTGACTTCAGCATCTAGCATATATACATGTAGAATAGCTGCAGCAGCCCCTAGCAGTATCTCAGTTAAAATTTCAAAGTTTCTACTCCAATGGTTTAGAGTACTGAGGGAAAATCAGAGTGTAGAGTGTATGCATACTTTATGCAGTTGTGGTGTAGGTCCACCATGTGGGATTGACTAATTATGATACAGCCCACCTGCTTAAGATATAATTACATGATTTAAAGGCCCTATTATATTGCACAGTGCTGCACTATGTGCAGCATCACACAGCATAGCTTATACAAAACTATATAATATTATAGGCTCATAGGTGTTTAATAGGTTAACGACCACAAGGGCCTTTTTAAGCCTAGTCATGCATCCCAAATCTCTGACAAGTTCTGATACCCTTGATAAGTGTAAGCCGGGGCCTGGGAGATGAACCATTTACAGGTCGCCTGTGTCCATTAGAGACATAGGTGCGAAACCAGGGGTGAATTATCGGTTCCCCTTCGAATTGTCCAAGCTGCACTTGAATTGGGTTAAGGAGGAACTCTGCTTCATATGAATGGGGAGTCTGTTCCATAGAATGGGTAGTCTCTGGGATACATACCTGTCTCTTCAGCAGGTCCTATTTATATCACAGGCAATTTTTAAGTCTTTAGAACGGGTATGTCATGACTGTCACGTGGGTGGTCTTGCCAAGCGAACACACTAAGCTATACCCAAACTGTTTGCAGTATGCGGCATGCTGTGCTAACATGTGCAATGAGCACTAAAAATCCACCGAGAATATAAACACCATATAGGAGCCAACACTATGTGGATATATATGGACATGGTTGCTCCCTTTAGCGATTCAACAAATGCATGGCATTTACCCATCATTTGCATAAATATTCATGCTGACAGCCTGGGCATTACACTACTCATAGCTGTGTAAGCTGGGTAACAGCACAAATGCACCATTGTACAGATCTAATGTAAGACCCTACAGTGCATTTTATTTTACATTTTTTTTTATTTTTCTGTTAACCATGTTTGCACACTGTGGCACATATTGCAAACATGCAGAAATTAATAAAAAATGTATTATTAATTTCACATATTCCCTCCTTTTTTTCAGACATCCACAATGTATGTTAAGCACATTTATGTATGTGATCTAACCTTTTCAGGGGAGTTATGTCTATATTTGTAGACTTTTACATCCCGATTTTTCCATGTAGACTCCTGCATGCAGAAAATTTCCATATACACTACTAACATAGACACGGAGTCTACACAGATGTCTTATGGCTTGTTGAATCACTCCACCTGGCTAATTTGCATGAAATTCACCTGCTTAAGCCAAAATCTGCATTGCACAGAAGTTTTCCTGTTTGCGCGTGCTTGTGCACCACTAAGCAGGGTTTACTGAATCTAAAACTGTTCTCGCCCATGTACACATCATGGCGAGATGCGTACATGGAAAAATAATTAAGTGTAAGCTTTACTGAATTCTCCCTAAAGTTTATCTTTTGAGGTGCTTCCTAGTGAGAATTCATAATGAGACAAAATGCAGTTCAACCTACCTAATATTACTTCAGGCAGAGATTTGTTTAGGCATCTCTTAATACATTTTATAATGACCTCTAAGAGTCATCTATCTGGTTTCTTAAAATTCTGATACTTGGCAAAGGTTTACACACATAATAAATGTTATAAGCAGGGATTTCTGAAAGGATTTGTGATGTATGTATTTTTCTCTCTTGTACTCCCAACTGCTTGAAACTCAGAAGTATAGCTAGAGTGAGGTGAAGGGGCAGCTGCCCTCGATGCAAAGTGCTAGAGGAGCAGAAATGGCATAATGGGTGGTCAGTGCATTTGGAAGAGCTTTTTTTTTTTTTTTGGTTATCAGCTTTAGTTAAGAGGGGCACCATAAGCCCTGGGTACCTATACTTCTGTTGAAACTACTGGTATAAATATGCATATATACATATATTGTGAGAGTGTGTGTGTGTGTGTGTGTGTGTGTGTGTGTGTGTGTGTGTGTCTATTAAAATGTGCGACTATACATAAAAATATCACAGTATCCAACTGCAGGTGATTGAACACAACAAATCAATTACAAGCCAATTGAAAAACAAATAAAAAAGTTTAAACTTGTTTTTTGCACAGGAGACAATCCCCCTCCCCACCACTCATTAGATATAACAAATCTGAGATTGCAATACAGTGGAGAATGGGTAAATTCCCTGGTCCCTGCTGTATCACAATTTTAATGAAAAAAGCCTGTACATACAATTAGCTGATTTTCAATTCTACAAGTTGATTTGTCAATGGGTTGAAAAAAAAATAATATATATATATATATATATATATATATATATATATATATATATATAGATAGATAGATAAAACGTTTAAGAAAAAAAATCACCAAAAAATGAAGAGGTTCATAAGTATATACACTAGACTGGAGACAGCTACAACCTTTACAAGCCTAGTCAAGCTTCCCAGATGTATCCAGCAAATTTTTTGGTGCCCCAGAGATTATTTTAGGGGTAAATTTTAATGGTTATATTTAGGAAAGAGGATGGTTGGTCAAGCATTAACATAATGCCTTTCTCCATTAGAGACATAGCATAGGTGTCTGATCAGGAGTGAATTTCTGATTTCCCATCCTCTGTTCCAGTTTATACTTGAAAACAAATAAAACATAACCATTCAAGCTGTCTCTCAAAATCCACCAAAGAAGTCATGTCCACAAGGGATAAAATCTGGAAATCATGGCAGAAAAACAAAGACCCCACAACACTAATACAATACAAACAACTGTGTAACAAGGAAAAATGTCTAATAACCAATGATAAAAAAGTCTACTGCCTCCACCTACAAAACCAACATAAAAATAATCCCCTAAAATTCTGGTACTCCATCAACCATCTATTACATCCAGGTTCTCAAAGCAACCCATCCCCTGACCCACACAAAACCTCTACCAAACTTGCCACCCTCTTCAATTCCTACTTCACTGACACCATAGCTAACCTAACCGCCACCTTTCTTATGGTTAACACCACCACCAACAAGACAGCTGATGTCCAAACCATCCCAGAAAACAATCCTACATACAACTCTAACCTAAAATTCTCCCCCATACCCATTGCCACAATAAAAAAACTTTCACTTAACCTAAAACCCTGTACTCTGGCCCATGACAATTAACCCCACACTTCCTGCAGCTAGCTGCAAACTCTATAGCTTATTCCATCAGCCTACTCATTAACAAATCAATTAAAGAGTCCCTTGTCCCAGACATCTGGAAAAAAGCATTCATTCTCCCCTTACACAAAGGCGACACCAACACAGACACCACAGACTTTCGACCCATAGCTATTCTCTCACCCCTCTCTAAAATACTGGAAAAATGCATCCATGCCCAACTCCTCAACCACCTGCTTGAAAATCAAATTCTATCACCCACTCAGCATGGTTTCAGACCAGGGCACAGCACTACTACTGCCCTCCTATCCTTTCTTGGTACAGTTAACCGGGCACGGGATTCTGATAAAATAATCGCTTCTCTTTTCCTTGACCTCTCCAAAGCTTTCAATACCATTTCCCACACTATCCTCCTCTCAAAACTATCTACCCTTCAATTTATCTACTCTACAA
The DNA here is from genome assembly GCF_019279795.1 of Protopterus annectens. Taxonomy (NCBI): domain Eukaryota; kingdom Metazoa; phylum Chordata; order Ceratodontiformes; family Protopteridae; genus Protopterus; species Protopterus annectens. The sequence continues at coordinate 1,056,330,210 of NC_056728.1, forward strand.
TGGTTCAATAGCTGTCTCTCCAAAAGGCAGCAATCCACAAAATGGCAACAGTCTTACACTCCCTTCCTCAATACTTCCACAGGGGTACCCCCAGGCTCCATAATTGGTCCTGTCTTATTTAGCATCTTTATTAACAACTTCCACACCACTTTCCCACAATGCTCAGTAATCCAGTATGCTGATGACTCTACAATAATATGCACTGCAAATTTCAGCTCTGAACTCCAGCAGATCACCCAGAATGCCCTCACTTCTACTGAATCTTGGATGCTTAGCAATCATCTTGCCCTAAATTCAAAAAAAAAAACTAAACTAGTAATTTTTACCCCTAAGAAAACCCCTCCCCTAGATAAAAAAAACTCTTCAGTATACTAGCCCAAGATAATACCACTATAGAAATTGTTCCACACAATAAATTACTAGGCATTATTATAGATGAAAACCTAAATGTTGACCTACACATAAACAGTAACATAAAAAAAAACACACCAAAAGCTCGGTATGCTCTACAGGCACCAACACTTTCTTAGCCTCTCTACTAGACAAACCTTTGCAACTACATTTTTATTACCCTCACTCCATTATGGTGCCCCTCTCCTCACTAATATCCAAAATTCTACCAAATCCAAACTTGATATGTGTTACAACAGAATAGCCAAATTTGCCACCAAGGCCAAATTCTCATCCCACCATTGTAACTCACTGAAACAGTTAGGGTGGTTGGAACTCCCCCACCATCTCTCATTCATCCAGCTAAATACACACCCACAGACTGTCCTGCTCTCTCAACTCTACTTGCCAAATACCAATCCAGCAGGCAACTAAGATCTGAAAATCATCTACTTCTAAAAGTAGAAAAGCCAACCTTACCGGCTGGTCAACTGTTCTACTCCTTCACCATCGCCAAACTATGGAACTCGCTTCCTCCTTCTATAAGAAACATGGGCAGCACCACCTCCTTCAAACAAACACTGAAAAATCATCTCAACTCTTCCTGGCTATGTACCTGCTCTATAACGTAACCTCTTTCTTCTCCTTATATTATAACTACATTCCTGTGCTTTTTACTACTAGTGACTGATGATACTTTCTCCGTATTTATATATATATTTTTTCATCACTTGTTGATACTGGCACAATAATGCTAATTAATTTATCTTCATTTTTACCACTCTGAATTCATCTGGCAACCAACTAAATTCCTGCTTTTATGTTTATATTCTGTATATGTTACTGTAATCAAACCAACTAAATTCCTGACTTATGTATATATTCTGTATATATTACTGTAACCATTATGTGTAACACTGTTTCTACTTTTGTACCAATTCATGTTTAATTTTGTTCTGCATCTATGTTCTTATTGGAGTTTTTCTCCCCGGGCCGCCACCGAAAATGGGCTCTTTTAGGCCCAGTGGACTTTCCTGGTAAACAAATGCAATAAATAAAATAAATAAATACATGGTGAGGGAAGAGCTTTTCTACACCTGGATGGTAAGCCTGATGCAGACAGAGGGTATTCTGTGAGACACATACCTGTCCCATCAGCAGGTCATCTTATTTATGTTACAGGCAAGGTTTAAGTCTCTGGTTCAGGTAGTTTTGATGCTACTTGTTTTGGGCATATGCAAAAGTTCCATCAGTGTAGGATCCATGGACGCCTTGAATGCCAGGCATGTAGCACCCCTAATTAATCTGTAGGTGACAGAATAAAGGGACTGACAATCTCATAGGCATGTTGTTTATACTTTGTATTCCTTTGTGAGATACCCTGTGGGTATCCTAATTGCATGCACCTGGTGAAGTACATAGTGAAGTAGCGTTGTACTCAGTAACGGGTCTGATGAGGGCTTAATACAATAGAGTGATGACTTCCTTGGAAATGGATACCATGCCTTGTTTATAAGTTGAAGAATGTAAAATGATTTCCGTACTACCTTAGACTCGTGTTAATCAAAAGCCTAGATGTTGCCAACATGCACCGCCAAATCCCTAATAATGGGTTTGATCTTTGGGTGTGTTGTCAATAAAGTAGTTTCCTGGAGTAGATAACTTTCCAAAGGGTAGTATTATACATTTCTTGGCATTAAGTTTCAAATCATGGTTCTGGAACCAGTTATTTGTCTGTGTTAGCCCTTTTGAGAAGATACTGTTGTCTTGGGGGGATATGATACTATGACTGCTCCTAATTTGCAATCATCAGTAAACTAGGTTAGTCAGAGGCCCTTAAAGTTGGCCTTAACTTCTGAAAAGTATGTGTTAAAAGGAGTGAACCCAGTGCAAAGCCTTGGTGGACTTATTAATATTAATCATTTTCATGAAAGAGACATGTACAGGTATTACTGCCCAACTAAATTATGAAAAAAATCTTAATGATAGGCTTAGTTTTATCTTTATTATCAAATTCAGGTAGTTTTTGTACAGCTTTTTTTATTTATTGTCAGTACAGTGATATATTCATTCAGCAAAATTAGCTCCCGTCAAGACAAAGGACATTCCCAAGCATTGCAGTTTTTATCCCCTTCAACTAGAGTATCTAGCTTCCCAAATATCCTACTGATCCAGCCATCTTCCCAGTGGCTGATCTATCCTTTCTGGGGGAAGGAGTTACGATTCTGAGAACTATACATATAGGTGAAGTGGAGAGAGATGAGCCCAGCACCCAATGACTATCATCCATTGCTGGCAGGAATATTTTTTTCATTTTTGTTCTCCAGTTCCATAGGCTGTTAGTGCACAATAAATGTAAACTGCACAACATGTCCAGTGCCATTAGGAGCTCTGTACCATTAGTGCCATGTTGTCTTAACAGAGTCTCAACAAGCATGTTGTGTGCCGCTGCTGCTAGCCTTTAGAGGCCCATCAGAAAATGGTGCCACAGGTGCACATCTCATTATCCCTCCCTTGATTTAGTTGAGCCATTCGGTCAGAAGGAACAGTTCCTTCCTGCTCATCAGATGCTGGGCTTGCTGTTCAATCAAAGGTCATCTGCATCCCAGCCAGGTATGAAATGTCTACACTAGTTGAGTTGATCTTAGCATATCCCAGTGTTTGTTAGTACTAACATATTATTATTTTGAGTTAGGCCCAAAATATTAATTGGATCTATAGTGTGTAAGCCATACAAGTATGCCCGAAATAGGACTAATTAGATTTCACAAATGCAATTAAATTAATTTTCTAAACTGTCCCCGACTTTTAGTCAGAAAAGCAGCATCAATCTATAATAAATTATGCACTAAAATGTGCAACAGATCTTTAATCTTCAAGCAGGCGATGTATGTTAGAATAATTTTGAAATAATGCCCAAGCTGAAAGTTGTTTCTTTTAACACTCTGAAAAGGAGTGGATGTAATGTTGCTATAATACATACATGCATGTAAGAAAGAAATACAATGGCAACAGATTCTATTTATACTCTAAAAATACAAAGGTGGCACATCTCTGCATTATGTCTGGTGCATAAATAACTGAGCATCTTCTCACAACACTTCAAAATGGCAAATGAAAAAAGGTGTAGCAAAATGCAGTTGCATTTTATTGCCTTCTGCAAAATCTATTACTTTTCTACATATTTAAGTTGAGATCTTACACTATAATTTTGAATATGTCCACCAATAATATACATTGCCTTCAGATATTTGTCAACAGAATTTGTATTGATGTTTTTTCACTTGAGACAATATTGTATTATCATGGGTAAAAATAAACCTGTTTATCATAAGCTGTATATTTAACCTGCAGTATCATTTCAGAGTTCTCTTAATACACTACTTTTCCTCATTTACAATGCCTCATCACTCTAATGTACCTTCTCTGCTCATCTTTCTCATTTTTTATCCACATACTTTCTAATGGACTCTGGAACTCAGTTTCACATCTCAACTAGTCTTCTGAAAAATCTTTCGGTTATACTTTTTATACATTTAAGCTTTTTAACTAGTAGGGCAATATCATTTGTATTGCTTTAGAACAACCTGTTTTATAATGTCCAATGAGCAGCTTTATTACTAGTAAATGGTTAACTACAGTATTGATTTTTTTCTGTGCTTGCTTTATGTCCTATTTTTCAGACAGCGGCTATAAAATAGTTTGCTTATCAATTGACCAGACAACACGATAGTGCAGAGGTTAATGGTGCTGCCACATCCAGGTTCCAGGGTTCATAACTAATATTTTGATCCTGTCTGAGTTTGTATATCCTTATATTGTTTGCATGGTTTCTCTGCATACTCTAGTTCTCTTCCAACCTGTTTGACAAGCTATTTCATTTAACTGGTTAATCTGTCAGAGTGAATGGTTACTAAGAAACGTCTGTGAAGTTATCCCCTTGAAGGTCTCCTGTGTAAAACATCTTATAGCAAAGAGCTAGTGGTTGTCAGCTATTCATATCAAGTAATAAAAACAAACATGACTAGCAAGATATGCCACTAATTAGTAATACAGAGTAATAGGGAATTGTGCTTAAATGCATGAGGAATAAATATGGGAAAGGTAACATCATCATAACCTATGCAGGGAAAGACTTTTTGTCTCACTGAGATGGAACAGCTTGGATAACTGTTCCTTAGATGAATGATTGAAACAACCAGAACAGCAGAACTTAGACTAGTATTTGTTTGTTTGTGTCTTTCGGCTTTTCAGTATATATCTTCCCCAAGCAGGTACTTATTTGTTCTGTAAATATGATTAGGTGTACATGAGTGTGGGTTTGTTTGTGTGTGTGTGTGTGTGTGTGTGTGTGTGTGTGTGTGTGTGTGTGTGCACACACACACACACACACACACACACACACACACACACACAGATGATGTGTGCACATAGTTGCATTTATTCACAAGTCTATATGCACACACACACACACACACACACACACACACACACACACACACACACACACACACACACACACACACACTCACACACACACACACACACACACACACACACACACACACACACACACACACACACACACATATAAATATAAAAATGTATGTCAAACCTTAATTTTGTGCTGCTGTTACAAAGAACTGAGTAAAATCATATATCATACTGTAAATCCAGTAACTAGTTGTTATAAAACCATTATTACTTAATCGTGTAAAACTTCATTGAAGGTCATGGCACTGATTTAAGCTACATCACCATGTGCAGTATAGTGCATAATAAGATACCTAGAAATCAGTCGGCATAAAAGTTGGCATAAAATCTTTATGCGTCAGGTTTATATCCATAAATATTAGAATAAAACAGGAGATGCATGGGAGAAAAGAAAGCAATGAGCTTTAAAATTATAGATTAGCATGCTCATGGGAAATTACTTTCTGTCTTCCACAGAAATAGTGGGCACATTCATTATGCTTAGTTGCCACAAATATTCCAAAAACTCTAACTGAGACAGCACGTGGGTGGTAAGTACAGAATATTCCTACTGATAATGTATGAAAATAAACAAAATACATTTCTTCATGTCTTTTGCTAAAACGGTGATGTTTTTAGTGATTTAAAATGTGCAGAGCTATTTAACAGAACTGGCTGTCCTGCAACACATAGTTTACCATGAAATATATGTTGCTAGCTAGCCTTAAGAATGAAGTTCAGTGAAAAAGACATATGTTCCCTTTTAAGCAATACCATGTTCTACTTATCACAATAAATTCACAGTGGTGACATGCAACTCTGGTCCTTCACAAAACTTAAATGTGTTATAATCTGGATGGTTTGTTCCACTCAATAGCTACAAAACATAGACAGCTAATGTTTTATTCATCCAGCTCATGAAAAGTCACTTAATGCTTAGATTTTGTTAATTAGCTCTAAAGAGGAATTTTAGTTGCTGATAGTATACCTCGCTATTAATTAGGTGCAAAGTAATTTTTACATTGCTTAAAGAGAGTCTCTGTCTCATCTACTACTGTCAGTCTTCTCTGTCACTGTCTGTGCCATCTGTACATTTAACTCAAGTATTGTACTCTTGGATAAGGTTAATGAATAAAGCAGGCTTGGAGCAACTATCACTCCAATATGCATCATCACAGAACACCAACTAGAGGGACAAAAGGACATGGTGTTATTTACTGCTTTATACATGCTAACATTCTACACTTCCAAAGAGAAGCAAAATAAAAAAAAAATATTCAAATGTAGGATGTACATGCTTGTTTCTAGTCCAAACTAAAAAACACTTACCTGTGTTTTCATAGGGTCACTCATATAGTTCAAAAAGGTCTTTGTTATCTGTCTATAGGCAGACAGTGAGTATACATGGTTCCCTTTGCAAAACTGAGGTAAACAGATGCATATTTGATCACATCTTGAAGAGTAAGTGGGCAGCTTGTTGTTTTTCTTGTTAGGAGCTTTGATCCTTCACCCCCAATGTGGAAGGGCCTGTGCAAATCTGAACTAATTTAAGAATATGTCCCAAAATTTGAGATAAGACATATTTCCCAGTGATAAGTTTCACATTTTATGGAATAAAGTGGTGAATCTCCCAGTACCAGCAAAATTAGTTTTGATGTATTACAGCACAGTGACTTTACTAGATGCCTTCACTAAACTATATGAACATCTTTCATTTGATGATCATTTACAGGCTCATGAATGAAAGTAAACCTAGTTCAAACATGTGGAATAAGATAATTTTAACATAGTCAATCATCTGCAATATTGTGACTTTTCAGACATTTATCTGTTAATATCACTTCCTGTTTTAGGCCTACTAGATTACTATATTATGGCTTCAGACTATCACATCTGTTCTAACAGAGACTTATAAAACATATAAATCTATATATTTTTTGTTAGTCTCCTAAGTCTTCCAGCAACTGTACTCATTACTGAATCAATCTTTTTTGCTAAAATGCAGATTTCTGCAAGAAAATATTTCAGCCAGCCCTGCAGAGAATCTGTAGAAATGTGTGTGCACAGCTCAGGAACTGTGCTATGTAGTAACACTTTCACAGCATGTATGTGTACGGCCATCACAGAGGAACAGGCATGTTAAATCAGGGCCTCAGAAGAGATATTACCTGTAATAAATGTTGCACACTCTGACATGCGGGACTGCCTGGACCATGTTGGTGACTCCTTGGACAGGATAAATGACACTCTAGATCAGCCAGTCTGTAATGGAACTTCTTCTGGGGGAGGGTCAACATCCAGATGGCCAGTGAGCTGGTGCATCATCCTGTGTTGGCTGACATGCCTGTGCAAGATCCCACTCCTACAGAGGCAGTACTTCCACTGCTCTGTCAGTGATTGCAGTATACGCACCCAGAATTTGTAGACCATGACATATTTGTGATGAGAGCTCATCCAACAGAGATGACTTACATTCAGGCATTCCCACAAATTCTTGCCAGGAGCATGAAACTAGCACTGCAGTTCTTGACAGAGGTAGTTCTGAAGGTCGAGGTTGACAATGCTGAACTGTCTACCTTGTATAGCTCACACCTGTTCGAGATGCCAGGGCATTGTGCAGACACACATACATTTTCAACAACTATTTGCTCTTAACACCACACACACACACACACACACACACACACACACACACACACACACACACACACACACACAGACACACACACAGACACACATGCACACACGCACACACACACACACGCACACACACACATTACTTATTTAAGCAGTACAGTTGACTGCTATACATATCTTTCTACTGACCCTGCATATTGGATACTTAAGGAATACATTTTTGTTTTACTTGCACACATTCACCTCTTTGCTGCTAGACTTGTCATCCTGTACCCCAATCCCTGTGTAAGTCATGGTGAATGTGCCCTGACCATTTACATATTTCTTTGTAGCTTAGGGTTGCATATATATCTGATGCACACAGTGGATAGCTAATGCTTGCTTACACAGAAAGTTCTTTTAGTGTAATTGTATTACAATAAGAATTTTTTTTTAGTCATCTTTCGTAATCATTTGTGCATGATTGCTTATGTTATTGTTGACCCTCACTATAATTCTGTTAGTATTCATAGTAATGCAGTCAAAGCAGATATTTAAGTACTGTTTATTGTGCAAATTAGGCTGTAAGTCACCTGCTCATTGATTATATACTGTAGTCAAATGAAATGCCTGATTCATAGTATTGGGCAAAATCCATAGCTGTATATCACAGACATCAGTCATAAGCTACTACTGATGTTAATGTACACCTGGGACATGTTCCATCTTAGGGACATATGATAAATTGCACATGACAGTAATCAGTAATGTAACTTATTATTTTTTTCTCTACTGGTTCCAAACTTACCTTGTGAATACTGCAGCCACATGATGTGCCCTTGGGGATTGTCTCTGTCTGATGCTAACAGAAAACAACCATTGCATAGTTATACAAATATTGTGTGCTTTTGTAGGCATTGGTTTTAATATTTGTATGCGGTTAGGCTCTTAGTTTTTCATTTAGGTATTTAGAGTGTGCATAGTATCCATTGTCTCTTAGCTAGAGCCATGGCATATTGTGCATTCCTACATCTGCCAGCAGCATTTGTAGCTGGTGGATTTCCCTCAGACACCTCAACCATATCTGCTAGAGCTGTGGGCCCACCTGTGGTCCTGTAACTCATTGTCCTTGTTATTGCTCTTTCCTGAGAATGATACTCTGCAGTATGGATCAGACTGTGAGTATTTCAACAGAAGTTGTTGGGTCATACCGCAGAGCACTTCCTGATGTGTCTAGACGATGGAACCATGATTTGAGCAAGCCGAATGCATGTTCTAGGGTATTTCTAGTTTGAGCATGGGCATCATTGTACCCTTGCTCATTGGGGTTTGGTGGGTTTCTCATGGGTGTTATGAGCCAAGGCTCCAGTGTATATCGTCCATCCCTCACTAGATGTCCTTGTGAAAAATTTACCTCTAGCAAACCATGTGTACAGCTCACAGATGTACCATATGTGTGAGTTGTGAAAACTGCCTGGGTTAGCTGCACAGACATTGCAGATGATTTCTTAGGCATTACAGACAACCTGACAGTTAATATAGTAGTATCCTTTGCTAATAATGTATCTCCTTCCCTTTTCACCAGGTGGGGCTTTTATTTTTATTGGAGTGCAGTCTATGGCCTCCAAAACTTCAGGAAAGTGTAATGTTGCATAAAATTCCTGCATGGTTCTTTCTCTCTCCTCTGCAGTGCATGGAAAACATATATGCTTCCTTGCATATCATAGCATTGCATTTAGAGACCAGTGTAATATTCTGGAAGCTGAGACCTGTGACATATCACATGTGGATATCAGAAAAGGACTTGTGGAGAGTATATGTAAAGCTACACGTACCTTTGTTTCCACTGGGATATTTCCCTGGGGCCTCACATGAGAGGGGCAGAGGTTGCATATTGCCTCCTGTGTTTCCAAGTCCACCCAGTATCTCTCTACAATTTCTGTGTCATGCAGTACATGGTAAGTAAAATGGAGTCTAAATATCTTTCTTCTTGGCGGAGGTCTGGCAGCAGCAGCAGCACCTTGAATTAAAGCCTGTCGCATTAAAGGAAAATATCTGGCAAAGTGTAAGAAAAAGATCATCAGATTATTGAGTTAGAAAAGAAGCCAGTTCTTCAAGAAATGAAGATTAAATAAAAGGTTTTAAAAAAGAAATTAATAAGTTAGATAAGGACATAAAAAGAAGTGTTAACATAGACATCAAAAATATTTAGAGAGGCTGGTAGATGATGTGAAAAGTAATAGGAAAGTATTCAAGATTATATCAAACATGAGAAGAACAAGAAACTACTTGTGGCAGTAGTAAGTTCTAAAGTTGTAACAGTGAGATCTGAAGGAAACAGTATATCTGTTCATGAACCATTTCTGTCATATGTTTGGTTATGAAGCAGTAGATGTGCAAATTAAGGGGTATAATTTGTTAATGAGTCACTAGTCTTGTAGAGATGACATTAAATACACTGAATTATTAAAAAAATAAAGGTGTGATAGGGTGTCTTGCAAAGTTTTTAAAATCTTGAAGAAGAACTCGTGGCAACTTCAAAGACTGTATTTAAGAAATATTATGAGAAATTGGAAATAGCAAAGTACTGGAAGAAAGGTAATGGTGAAACCTATTTTCAAAAACAAAGGAAATCCCAAACAAATTCAATGATACAGACTTATTTGGTGGTGCTGCGGTAGCATTGTCACCTCACAGCAAGACGTTGTCCCGTTTGATTCTCAGCTAGAGCATCTTCTGTGGAGACATGCGTGAATGGGCGTACCTTCATTGAAGGTTGTGCATTAGGGCCGGCAACTCAGCATGTAAAAATCAACTGCCAATCATTAGCGGACCGGAGTACCACTGTGGTGACCCCTAACCGGGATAAGCCGAAAGACACAACAACAGACTTATTAAGTTTAATAACAATTTCAGGAAAATCATGATAAGACTGACAATAGATAAACTGGTGGAGAAGTTAAAGGTGCATATACAGCACAACAGCAAAGCACTTATAACGTGTAAACTTTATTTCTATAATGGTGTACTCAGGATATTAGAAGAAAAGTGATGTCCTATTTATAAACTTCAGCACTGCTTTATATCAAGTAAATCAGTTTTTGCTAAGTAAACTAAGTCAAATAGGGCTATCTCTACACCATGTAAAACTGACAGAAGCCTAATTATCTGATAGAACATGATCAGTGTGACACTAGTAGAAATGTAAGATATTGGCAAGGAGTTCCACAGAGATATTTTCCAGGTCTATATCTTGTTGGGTTTTACCCATCTGACCTAAAGCTCTCTCCAAAAGTGTTTTTCAAAGTCAGGCTTTTTCTTATATTCAGGTATTTTTCTGAATGTATACAGATAATTTACTTTCAAATATTCTACACATCCACACCAAACTGTGGACTGTTTCAATAAATCCCTCTGAGATTCATGTGGTGATGCTGGGGCTGGGTAGAATCACGTCACCTAGAAGCCTACCTAAACTCAGTTAACTTGCTAAAATTGCCATGTAGCACAATATTATTTTTAGATTTCCCATTTCTGTGGAGATTTTTACTGGTCTGTCTGAAGACTTTGCAACTGAAGAGGCTTTGACACCAGGCAGATTATCTGTTTTGGTGTAGCAGTGGGCATCTGAAGAGGTATCACCTTCCTCAAGTTGTCATTCTGACTACTTTGCATAACAGTTTGAGGGAAAAAGGCATTTATTGACAGCTAGTATCATACTTTTGCTATTACCAGTGGGAAAAATATTTGGCTGTAGTTTCTTACACACTAGAGGCAGTTATAAATTATGAGCAGATGGATAGGTAAAACATGGTTGCCCTTAATGAGCGAGGTGTTGGTGAGTTTGTGAAGGGACACCAACATTCATCCATTTTTAGAACTGTACAACACATTCTTTCAGCCTGAAAAAAATAGGATTTCCTGTGAATGGATAAAGACTTGCCATTTGAAAGAATTTATTTGGATTTTGTTATGGTCATTCTGCAGGTTAGGGGGTACCTAAAGGCTCGGTGTTTTTGTTGTGGCATTATATCACAAGCCTTTGAGAAGGAGCAGGTGTAATCAGATTCTGTCACCACCCTTTGATGTTCTTAATGGTGTACATCAGGAGTGCCCTTTCTCATGATATCCTTTGATCTCTCACTAGAATGCTACACACACACACACACACACACACACACACACACACACACACACACACACACACAGATATATGTGTATAATATATTTAGTAAACATTTTTCACACACACACACACACATATATATATATATATATATATATATATATATATATATATATATATATATATATATATATAGATCTACTTCTATTTACTGAAAGGCCAAAATACTAGTGACCACAATGCTGAGGCAAAAATCACGAAACATGGAATCACAAATCAGGTAAGTATGCACAGGGCAAGTGAATACTTGCCCAAAACAGCAATAACTAACAACGCACCACCTAAAACCCACCTAGGTGGGGAGCTATGCCCCACACCCCCCCTAACTCTATATACCAACTCTGGGATCGCACTACAGTGGAGAAACTGCATAAGTCCCCAAATGGACAAATATATATATATATATATATATATATATATATATATATATATATATATATATATATATATATATATATATATATATATGTACTTTTATTAAACAAAACTCCCAAATGTCGATATCTGTTTTGTTGACACACTTTGGTTGACAAGCAGATGGTTCCAAACCAGTAACAAAGAAGGCAAAGGAAGGTAAATACACATTGCACTTCAATGTCAAAAAACATCCAGTAGTTAAGTGCTTTCATGTCTTTTGGGACTTCATCAGAACTACTGCCACTTCACAACAACTTGCTTAATTAGTCAATTAAAATCACATGACAGAAAGCCAATTCAAAATAAAAGCAATGCTCACTAAAGAAAACACTTTATAAAGTAAATGCATATATTTTGTATATATAAAAGTTTGAGTATGTAAAAATTGTTATTTACCCTTATCATAAAAATACTAGTAAAAAAACTAGTAAAAAATTTTTACTATGTATATATCTTTTTCTCTTAATTTAGTGTCCATAAGTCACTCTTTAACATGCCAAACTCTTAAGGTTAAGAACACACACTACTGAACAAGTATCATTCAAACCAGGGAACACTAATGTATTTAACCTAAGCTATAAAAGTTCCTTAACTAGTACATGGTCTTCAATAACCCTGTCCCTAACATCTCTTTTCAACTGTTATATTACAAAATACCTAAAAGAATGGGAGGGAAATTCCTTAATGTGTCTAAAAAGTGCATTGGTTTCCATACACTTAATGATTTCCTTTTTGTGTTCGTAAATTCTATCTTTTACTATCCTTATAGTTTTACTGATGTAAAATGCAGGTCACATTTGGCAGCAAGCAACATATATCACCCAACTGGTATCACAATTATACTTTCCTTTCACTTTAATAATCTGCCCATTGAAGTTAAATCTGTCTCCCACTAAAATGTGTTGACAAATCCTACAATGGCCACATTTAAATATTCCACTTATGTCAGTCCTACAACATCCCTTGATACTAAACTGAGTGTCTCTTTACATTAGATCCTAAAAAGTGGTATTTCCACAATACACAAATACCGGTTCATCCCCCAAAAAATTTCCGTAACTGGGAATTGGATGAAATTAATAACCAGTTGTGTTTAATCACCCCAGCAATGTTAAATGAATCCAATGTAAAAGTCAATACACATGATTTAGAAAAATCTTTTTTTGGTATTATTTTAGTTATATCTGAGGTTGTGTCAGGGGTCTCTGGCCTACGATTATCACCCCCTAACTCATCCTGCATCTCATGGCCAACATAGCTCAAAAGGGGGGAATACATTTTACGAATTCTTTTATTAGCCACTTCATCTCTGATTGGAGTAAAAAAAAAAATCAATAGGGTCACAAACATCTCCAATAGTTTGTCACATTCAACTACAAATACATAATCATCAGTTACCATCCTAGCCAGTCTAATGAATTGACCCTTTACCACAGACTTTTTTGAAACATAGGATGGCAACTGTGAAAGTGTAAGTAACTATTGGAAAATGTAGGTTTACAATGGATGTTTGATGTAAAACAACCACCCTCCACATCCTTAGTAATTACTGCATCCAAAAACACTGAACTCTCACGACTAAAGGAGTAGACAAATTTAAGAAAGGGTGTTATTGAATTGATGTAGTCAAAATAATCCATAAATTTCTCTACACCATCATTCCACACAATAAAAATGTCATCCAAAAAGCAGATATAAACCAAAAAGGCCTCACTGAAGGGAGAATTAAAAACAAAATACTTTTCCCAGTAGGCCATTACCAAATTTGCAAAACTGGTGGCACACACTGCCCCCATTGCCACCCCATTATTTTTATGATAAGGATAAATAATTTTTACATACTCAAACTTTTACATATAGAAAAATATATGTATTTACTTTATAAAGTGTCTTTTTAGTGAGTATTGCTTTTAGTTTGAATTGGCTTTCTGTCATGTGATTTTAATTGACTATTTAAGCAAGTTGTTGTGAATTGGCAGTAGTTATGATGAAGTCCCAGAGGGGATGAAAGCGCTTAACTATTGGATTTTTTTTTTACATTAAAGTGCAGTGTGTATTTATCTTCCTTTACCTTCTTTGTTGCTGGTTTAGAGGTGTTTGGAGTTCTTATTTGATAAGCAGATGGTTGACAGGTGTGAGACATTGAGAGCCCCTGAGGTTAGGGAATATGTTCCTTTCCCAGGGATTGCATGATCTCGGAGAAAGTATACATAATTAGGAGGGGGTGGATTGCACAGCAGCTTGCCTCCTGCAAAAAAGGTAGCTTTCTTTTGCATGGTCTGAGGTTGTGCCTCAGATTGTGCACTTAGGATATTGATTGATTTTATTATTTAGTTATTTATTTATTTGTTTTAACATTTTACAGTCAATGTTTTTAGTGTCAAGATACTGATATTTATATTCATGTCCTGTGGAAAGCTATTTAAGAAGTTTTAGATGTAGTGTGATTCTTCTGAATGTGTTTTTGATTAAATGATTATTAGATGGCTTTTTTTACGTATTTTCTGAATAGATGAAAAAATGTCTTAAGAAATTTATAGCTAGATTGATAAATAGATAGAATGATAAACATACTTTGATATATAGATAGACATGTAAATACATGTATGAGTGCAGTGGCATTTACTGACTGCACATTTAGTCAACTATTTGCAAGGGGTGTAATAAAATTGAATGAACGTCTGTTAGTTTTTATATGTTATCAGCAAAAGCAGAAAGTATTCACTTGCTGTATATGAAACATTGTTTTCATTTAGAAAATGCATTAATGTAACTTTTTTTTGGTCCTGGGTCATGTCTGAAGAGGGTCTTTTGATGAGAGTTCATAGTAGCCTAATGACCATGATGATTAATGTTGACTCACTGAAATTTTCGGTGAACGCAAACAATTTGAAAAATATTCACCAAAACTAACTTTATCAAACATTTGAGGAAAACCTTTTCATAGGGAGGCAAGTCCTCCCTCATCTTCCGTATTCTAAGATCACACAGCATTGAAGAATGTGAGGCATACTCCACTGCTGACAAAAGTTGCTTCAGAGAAGAGTTTTGATCCTTTTGTCTTCACCAACACTAGCCCTGACCTCATCCATCTTGTTTCTACCTGCAGTAGTGGCTCTTCTGTTTAGATCATCCTGATTAATAAATCTCTGAGCAGAGCAGCTCTGCCAAAAAATTCTTAAATCTCATGCCTACTCATTTTCTCTGGATTCTCGTCACTTGGATCACTACTCAAGCTAATGACTAAAGTATATGAGGTATACAGCTTTAAATATGGTAATACATAGATACAGCCTGCTGTATGTCATGGAGTATCCATTCTTTCTAGAGAGCGGTCTAAGTAAACACCTCACAGAAGATGGTACGTCACCCACAGGGTCCATATTATTTGCAGAGCATTCAGATAAATATTTAAAGTTATGTTTGAAATGGAATTAGAACAAGTTGTTCAGTCAAACTGACTAAACAAGTCTGGCAGTTGGCTTACAGGATTAGAGAGTTGTTAATGAGCTGTTTGCTGTGGTGCATGGTTTGATTTCCACAGCCTTCACTGGCTAACCATGTGAGTCTCAGCAAGTCACATAACCAAACACTGCTCTTGGGCTGAGTCTGAACAAGGTCCATGAAGATCAGTGCTCTACTCCAGAGTGCAGATAAATAAAATGCAAGTGTTTTATATCTCCATCTTGTTATGCAGGCCTTGGTGATGAACTGTAAAACTAATATACATAAACTTTTGAGATCTAAGTCACATAGTAAGGTATGCGATTTATCTAAGAATGAAAAATATGCTTTGTTTTATTTATCAAGGATAGGTCTATCTGTTTGATGCTTTCAGAAAAATGGATAGGTCCATCCATTTACTGAAAACAGCTGAAGGGTGAGCTATTGTCATTATGGAGACTGAGGAGTGTGATGCAAAAATCAAATGTTGAATGATTACAATTTTTTTCAATCTGTTATTGAGGTGCATGTTTTGAAAAGTTACAGGTCCAAGACAGTTCACTGTATGAATGTTTTCATAATGGTGATCTTAGTGAAGACATGCATACCTTTTTTTCAAGTAAAAGATTCTGTTATGGCAGTAATTTTTAGAATGCCCAAAGTTCACAAAAAATACACTGGATCTACCTTTAAGACTGATAGTTTCTGCCAAGGGGCTGGAGTTAAATCTGTTTCAGTTTTTGTGAACACAGCTCAGAAAGTTTAACTCTCAAAGACACATTCATTTATTAGGGATTTATTTCATTGTAAAGACAAAGGGCAGGATTCACGAAGGCTTGCACGGAGTCTAAGAGTAGTGTAAGACTCCATGCAGCCTTCGCGATCCAGGAACAGCCCTAAATTCCGTGTAAGAGACCAGCTAAAACATCTCTTACATGGAGTGGGCGTGGATATGCTAATCACCTCACTTGCAGCCCAAAGGCATGCAAATGAGGTAGATTAGCGATCCAGGAAGCCCAAAGCAGCCCGTGTAAGAGCCGTTTTAGCTGCAGAAATGTACTCAGTTGACAACTGAGTATGTTTCTGCAAAAAAATACAATGGAGCCATGTCAGCTCCAAATAAAGGGTGCATATGTGTCAGGCAGCATGCCAATGGCCAAATATGTGGCCATTGGCAAGGTACCCTGATGCAAATATGAAAAATACGGCTGTGCTGTATAAAACATAAAAATGAAGGTTATAAACCCACAAATGTGGGTTTTATGCAATACATGGATTTACAATGCAGGGACCAGCAGACCAAAAACAACATGGCCACCGTTTAGTGGTTGCTAAGGGGGGAAGCTGAGTCTAAGACATGTAATTAAGCATTAGTAGGCAATCTGATGTAAATGAGTGTTAGGATGCTGAATTCCACTGTCACATAGCAAATGAGCACATTCTGAGTAGTGTAAGAGATACGTAAGGGGGAGGAATAGAGTAGGAGATAGGTGACATCACAGGGGGGAATGGTAGAAAGAAATGCAGTTAATTGGAGGTCAGTGTTACATGACAGATGTCAGACACATATCATGGAAAGAGGAGTGCCACAACATAAGCATGAGAAAGTCAAGAAATGGCAGGTGTACACTGTTGCTTACACCAAAGTTTCTTGCTAGGCATGCATGCGCACGTGTGCGCACGCCATGAAGGGCGAGTAGGGCAGTGTGCGCGTGTAAGGCATACTGAGCATGTGGGAGCCTGTTGGCTTGACTTGTAACACTGTTTGCGCTGGTGTGCGCATGTTTTAACCCGAATAAGCAGATTCTGAACCGTGTAAGCATGTGTGCGCGCATGTAAGCCACTGTGAGCGTGTTTCTGCTGGTATGCGCGTTGTTCCCCCTGAGGAAACAGAAAGGAAAAAGGAAGCAACAGAATTAGTAGGAAGCTAACAGGGAATACTGCTGGAGCTAGGAGGTGAAAACAATTAGAAGCAGGCAATTACACAGGCAGAATAGTAGCTCAGCCAAGCACTTAAAACTCTGCAAACAGCAGTGCAGGATGTTTCTCTCAAGAGACACTGCAAGACAGGAGTAAGCTATTAGAAGTGAAAACTGAAAAAGATGAACTCAGAGCAGAAATGCTAGGGGCTGCCATAGCTGTCATAAGGAGACATAGGCTACTTGCTGAGGGTGGTGACAATGCAAATGGTGCCAGACAACCCACAGTGAGGAGACGGAG